>NC_089231.1:18236723-18536723 GCF_963924675.1 Phocoena phocoena
ACATTTCTTATATGCAATTTGCTAGTCTGTAACCCTGTTTTCCGTCCGTGCCTCTGATGTGAGTCAGACTTTCTGGAATAGGGCATGAGAATTTGCCCTGCTCACAAGCACTCACAGAAAGACTCATAGGTGTGGACCAGTGGCTCACAAGGTTGAGTGGGCATCAGAATTGCCTGGAGGGCTTGTGACAACACAGGCTTCAGTGCCCCACCCCGGAACTTTTGATTCAGAGCGGAGGCGGGGCCTGTGAATGCGCATTTCTAATAAGTCCCCAAGTGATGCTGACTCTGATAGTTCGGGGCCCATACTTTGAGAAGCACTGGTATAGATTCGTATGTGACTTCTTCACACGGTCTGCCTGATGGGAGTTTCTCTCAATAGCTACAGCTGGGCTTTTCCAGCCCTGTCTTACCCAGGAGGCAGGATCACGTACTCCTTCCAGTGTGGACCTTGTGTGCACGTTATATCATGAGATATACTAGGCTCCACGTGTGCTGGTTTTACTTGTGACTGGATTCTGCGCTTCACAATAAAAATAGGGGATGCCATGGATTCCAGGAACTCATTTTTTTTAAACTTAAAAGCCAGTGTCTTGTTAGCTTCTTCTCACAATCCTTTCTCGATTCGAGCCTCTAGGGTGGGGACATCATCACTTTTCTTGTTTAAATATAAGATTGCTTAGATGTTAATATGTCGAATAGTATAAAAAAAGCAACCATAATTGTCATAATCTTTTTGCCCAGATAAATCCTGATGATATTCGAAAGAAAAGTCATTAAGGCACCTAGCTAGAAAATTCAAATAGTAGAAAAAAGGTCCCTTTCCTCAAAGGGAAATAATTTGAAATAATTTCTTGTGTATCCCTGCAGAAAAATATGCAGATATGTCTGTGTGTGTGTGGTGTGTGCGCACATACACACAAATGTATATATATTTTTATGTTAAAAGGATCAAACTATACATACTCATCCACACTCTTCCCCCCGCCCAGCTAATGGTATTTTGGGGAGATTCCTCTACTCCAGAATAACGACTTCATGCTTTTAAAGTCTGCACAATGTCCATTGAATAGACTGTATCATAACTGAGCTATGATTAGTTTTTTATATAGAGTTTTAGGAGCACTTTCGAATGAGGAATGGAAATGATGGCATCAATGGGAAAAAGTCCATGGGATGGGTGAAGAATGAGAAAGAAATTTGGAAGAAGTAGAAGCACCCTAAAAAAGTAAAAAAGCAGAAGAACGAAAGAAGTAACCTAACATATTTGAGGGGGCACTTTGCTTTCATTTCTGAGCGTAGATATGTTGAATTTTGTGAAAAAATGATTATACAAGTTCCAGTAGGGATTTGAACTAGGTTCAGAATGACCAGAGGGAGAGAAAACCTTGGCAACAGCCGCTAATATTTACCAGACTTGAGAAGCACGTAGGGAGAACAGGCCATCTGGACAACACTTAACGTTTGTCAAGTCAAGAGGTGACCAAAACACACGGTGGCATCTTCTCGGTGGGAGTAGAGAGGGAGGTTCTGTACATGGAGAGTTTGCGAGAGAGCTAGGCTGTGGAGAAAATTGCAGGCTGCAAGTCTGGGGGGAGAGAGATTTCAGCACTGATGGCGGCTTTAAGAAAAGGAATAAGGAACAAGGTTTGTGGCCAAAAGGAGAGACAACTTAATTTGGGGTTAGTCTAGGGAGTTTAGCTTAATATCAGTGTGTGTGTGTGTACACACACATGCACGCATGTCAACATTTTGTTTTTATTTAATTAATTAAAATGAATCTTTAAGTTGAAGTATAGTTGATTTACAATGTTTTGTTAGTTTCAGGTGCACAGGAAAGTGGTTCAGTTTATATCTATATATATATATATATATAGAGAGAGAGAGAGAGAGAGAGAGAGAGAGAGTCTTTTTCAGATTTTTTTCCCTTATAGGTTATATTCCGAGACGTTGAGCATAGTTCCCTGTGCTCTACAGTAGGTCTTTGTGGTTTATCTATTTTATATATAGTAGTATATATATGTTAATCCCAAACTCCTAATTTATCCCTCCTCCTGACATTTTGTTTTTAAATAAAAGCAGGGAAAGGAATGCTCACAGGACTAATTTTTAAATGCCTCCTCCTAATGGATGGACCTAGAGTCTGTCATACAGAGTGAAGTAAGTCAGAAAGAGAAAAACAAATACCGTATGCTAACACATATATATGGAATCTAAAAAAAAAAAAATGGTTCTGAAGAAACTAGGGGCAAGATGGGAATAAAGACGCAGACGTAGAGAATGGACCTGAGGACATGGGGAGGGGGAAGGGTAAGCTGGGACGAAGTGAAAGAGTGGCATGGACATATATACCCTACCAAATGTGAAATAGATAGCTAGTGGGAAGCAGCCGCATAGCACAGGGAGATCAGCTCGGTGCTTTGTGACCACCTAGAGGGGTGGGATAGGGAGGGTGGGAGGGAGGGAGACGCAAGAGGGAGGAGATATGGGGATATATGTATATGTATAGCTGATTCACTTTGTTATAAAGCAGAAACTAACACACCATTGTAAAGTGATCATACTCCAATAAAGATGTTAAAAAAATTTTAAAGTAAAAATAAAAATGCCTCCTCCTAGATGTGAACACTGTATGTGGTACTTTCCATAGGAGAGTATGTTTCCCCATTTGCCCACCATGTCTCCTGGGAAGTTACCTTCACTCTAGATAAAGAAACTGAGGTGCGGGCACATGGACTGGCACTTGAACCCAAGCCTGCTTGCCTTCCAGGCCCAGATTCTGTCCTCTGCGCCAGAATAGCATGAAGTCTTTGACTATATTATGGCAACCTATTAAAATGGGCAGGGGTCTGCTATGTGGGTAGAATATTACATGGGAAAAAATTGAACATCTAAATGGTTGAACATCCTTATTACTCTTCTAACGTGTATGTGTCTGGGTTGAAGAGGCATTTGGGATATTAGAGCACATCGCGGGAGCCGTCACTGAGAAGCAAACGGAGAGCTAGATTTGGCGCGTGGTGAAGATTTGCTTTGAGAGAGACCTGTGTGCTATATGTAAGGATGCAGCTTGGAAGATCTATCCGTGATCCTAGGTGGGTGTGGTTGAGGCATCGAAATGGGTCAGGGAGCCAGATTTGAAAAACAGAAGAACAAAAATGTTGGCCAAAACATGTTTAGGAAAAGGAAGCTTCCAGGAGAAAAGGGAAAAGGAAGAGGAGCCCCTCAGGGGATCTGACAGGGTTTGGAGGGAGGATGTTAAGAGTCCAGAAATAACATCAAGAAAAGCCAATGTTGTTTAGTGCAGAGCAGAAGGGGTCTGGCAGCTGAGTGGAGGTCAGCGAGCAAAGCCATGTAATTGAGAGAGGGCTCGTAGCTAGTAGGATACACAGTAAATGGGAACCATCTTCTCTTTTGTTTGAGCACTGCTCAGATTCACACTGAAACTCTCGTCCACACCTCCCCACATATGGATACTCTAGAGAGGAATGGAGAGCCTTAAATGTTTGAAGTTATACAAAAACACTTCCATATGGAAAAGTTAGAAGAATAAATTATTTAAACTTAATAAGAGACATCAGAGGGGAAACGTTGACAACTGTTTTTGGGTAGATGAAGGTTTATGAAATAAAGCATGCTGACAGTACTGGCTATGTCCATTAAGGAGACACCAGAGAGAAAGGGCCAAACCTCATGTTATGTTGAACTTGATCACACAAAATAAGGAGGTGCCTCTCACTGACAGTGTTACGATCTGAAGGAAAGCTATGGAAACTCATTCTATGGAGAACATGATTGTACTAACTATTCAAGCAGGAAATGTTTTCAGCTTGCTTGGATTGTACAGGGAAGTTTTAATAATTCCTCTTCTTTGACTTCTTTAGGTTTTGGCCAGATTGTGAAGGTGAAAAAACCTATGCAACTATATTTAGAAAAAAGGTACTTGGAGTAAGTGAGTTCCGCTCATTGAGAATTGATAATTATCAGAAATCCCAAAGGGGAGTCTGTTCATGCAGGGTGTCTCTGCAAATTCATATGAATATTAATTTTGTGTGTGTGCCAATTAGGACGAAGCTTGCTATTCTGAACCAAACCTGCAGAGCCCCCAAGGTTCACCTTCAACTCATGTGGATTATTTCTCTCTCACGGTGGCCATTTTCCAGAAGATCTATTTTGCAGGCACAGAATAATCATGAATATCAGGCAACACTTTAAGGAAGAGCATGTATCTATGTTAAAATAAGATATTCACATTCTGTTGTCTACATATTTCACATTTCTTACAATTAAAAAATACATTTTATTACTTCTTCCATTATAAGAGTACTGGTCTATTCCTTAAAAATCAATCCGTGATGATTGAAGTCAGGATAACGATTACTTTTGAAGGCATCCGTGGCGGAGAAGGAGGATGAGGGAGCTTGTTATTGGAAGATGGAATAGGTCTGGATGATGGTCATCTGGGCGTATACAAATGTAAATATCCATCTAGTTGTACACTTGAGATTTGTCTACATTATTAACTTAGAGTTCATTAAAAATAAGCAAAGCTGCTCGTTATAAATATTTTTTAAAATACAGACAGGTAGAAAGAAAAAATCATTTATTATTCAGAGAAAACCATTGCAAACCTAGTGGACTATTTCAGTAATTTTTCTTTTTTATTGAAGTATAGTTGATTTACAGTGTTCCAGGTGCACAGCAAAGTGATTCAATTATGGACATATACTTTTCCATTATGGGTTATTACAAGATATTGAATATAGTTCCCCTGTGCTATACAGTAGGTCCCTTTTCTTTATCTATTTTATGTATAGTAGTTTGTATCTGCTAATCCAAAATTCCTAATTTTTCCCTCTCTCTCTTTTCTCTTTGGTAGCCATAAGTTTGTTTTCTATGTCTGTGAGTCTGTTTCTGTTTTGTAAATAAATTCCTCTGTATCGTTTTTTTTAGATTCTATGTATAATTGACATCATATATTTGTCTTTGTCTGACTTAACTTCATTTAATATGATAATCTCTAGGTCCATCCATGTTGCTGCAAATGGCATTATGTCCTTCTTTTTTATGGCTGACTAATAAGTATTTTTTTCAGTGTATATTCTTTACAAATTGAGATTATAATCCATATTCAATTTATATACCTTTCTTTCACATTTTTAACATAAGCATTTTTCATGTAACTATATAAACTCTTGAAAAATGTCATTTTTCCCTAGAGATATTGGAGGTTGAATTGTGGATACCCACAGATATAGGGTCAACAGTGATGCCAACCTGTAGAACATAGCACAACCTGTGTGGGGCACATGTAGATTTGGGTGAAGGTACAGGAAGGTGATGACAAATTAGGTTGGTGAATGGAAATTAATTTTGGAAGGTCTAGATTCCAGAAGAACTCACCAGCAATTCAAAATACTTGAAGCTTTCTAAGAGATGCTTGTAGTATAGCTAGATCTATAGCTAGAACATACTACATTACGAGACAGAAATGAGGATCTTTACCTCAGAATTTCCCTACTGGTATGTCATGATGGGTTACCGTAGGTTGACATATTTATTTCCTAGTTCTTCTGGGTATCTGGGTGAGGCTTGAATGGCTGGAGTCCTTGGGCCACAATCAGATTTCTCTGTTTACCCCAAGTAACAGTCTCTATGTTTGTCGCAAGGTAAAAGTGGAGGGGAAGCCAGCCCATGTGACAAGCTGTCTCACCTACCAAACCCTTGCTTGCAGCGTGAGCTTAAACACACACCATTGAGTCAGCCCTATGCCAAGCAAAGAATACAAGTTGTTTTGTGGTTTATGCTAGAAATTTATAAATCTCCAGGTGGGTAATGATAGCACAGGAAGAATGCCTTTTATATCTCATCTCAGTTTGTCCTGATAAGAACCTTTAAGGTGGACCGTATGAATTTATAACCTAAAGGTCAGATAGGTGAATGGTTAGCCCAACATCATATAATTAAGAGGTGATAGAGCTGGGGTCCAAACCCAGATTTTTCTATCTGTGGTCTTTCTACTATCTAAATGGGTTTTAATCTCCCCCTCCCCACTTTTCCAAACTGAACTTTGTGGGACTGTAATATATAAAGGACATAAACATGGAGCTACTGTGGTTGAAAAGGGAGTGGGGGACCCAGAATTTTTTTTAGCACAACCTGTGCTCAACCTTCTTGGCATCTCTGAGTCACTTCTGAGGCTCCCGGGATTCAAGGGATCAGTTTGAAAATGCTACACTCTACCATATTGTCTCATCAGGGTTAGGTGTGGTAATTCTTGATAACTGAAAAATGAAAGGCCCGTTTTTATTTCATTCGTTTTCAGTTTTTGAGGTTTTAATTTTGGTTTATCTCTCGGTCAGTTGGTCAATTGTAGTTTGTCTTTCCTCGTGGGAAGTTAGGGGTTATATTTTCCTGAGCTTGTACATATCTGATACTGTCTTTAGGCTCCTATTATACAAAAACAATAACTTGGCTGAGTGTAACAATTCATGTTCACCAACGTTCAACTTCAGAATTCTCCAGATGTTGCTCCATTGTCATCTTGCATTGAGCATTACAAATTAATTTTTATTTTTCTAGTTAACTGTTTTCAGCCCAGATTTTTAAAAATTCATTAATTTATTTTTGGCTGTGTTGGGACTTCTTTTCTGTGCGAGGGCTTTCTCCAGTTGCGGCGAGCGGGGACAGCTCTTCATCGCGGTGCACGGGCCTCCCACTGTCGCAGCCTCTCCCACTGTGGAGCACAGGCTTCAGACGCGCAGGCTCAGTAGTTGTGACTCACGGGCTCTAGAGCACAGGTTCAGTAGTTGTGGCGCACGGGCTTAGTTGCTCCACGTCATGTGGGATCTTCCCAGACCAGGGCTCGAACCCGTTTCCACTGCATTGGCAGGCAGATTCTTAACCACTGCGCCACCAGGGAAGCCCCCAGACTTTTATAGAATGCTTTTCTTTATCCTTATAATTTAAAAAATACAACTGTAAGTCTAAATATGGTTGTTTATTCATGATTTTGCTTGTAACATAGCGACTCCTTTCAATATTTGTCTTTTCTCAGGTTCAAGAAATTTTCTATAACTCTGCCTTCATTTATTTCTTCAGTGTCAAGAGTTATAGCCATTATTTATTTATTTTTAAAAATGCTATCTTTTTATATATTTTTAAAATTTTATTTATTTATTCATTTATTTATTTTTCGGCTGTGTCGGGTCTTCATTTCTTCGCGCAGGCTTTCTCTAGTTGCAGCGAGCGGGAGCTACTCTTCGTTGCAGTGCGGTGGCTTCTCTTGTTGCGGAGAACGGGCTCTAGGCACACAGTCTTCAGTAATTGTGGCTCACCGGCTCAGTAGTTGTGGCTCGCTGGCTCTAGAGTGCAGGCTCAGTAGTTGTGGCGCACGGGCTTAGTTGCTTATCGGCATGTGGATCTTCTTGGACCAGGGCTCGAACCTGTGTCCCCTGCATTGGCAGGCAGATTCTTAACCACCGTGCCATCAGGGCAGACCGAGTTATAGCCTTTAATTCAAGGGTTTTTTGCTCTGAAAGACTGAGAATAAAAGTCAAACCTATCACTTTTCTCATAATTTTCATCTTTTTGTAACCACCACTCCCGATTCCAGAGAATGTATTGATTATGTCCTCCACATTATTCACCCAGTTTTCTGTAGTTTTAAACCTACTCTTTACTGGGTCCAGTGCATATTTTAATTGCTATTGCATTTTTTTTCTTTCAATTGTACCTCACCTGTATTCATTTTTTTCTTGTTCTAATTTTTCTTCCTTCCTTCCTTCCTTCCTTCCTTTTCCTTCCTTCCTTCCTTTTTCTTTCTGTCTTTCTCTCATGATTTTTTTGGTACCTATTACATGGCTCTGTCTTTAAAAACATTCTTGATTCTTGTAAAATTCATTAAGTTTCTCTGACTACACATGTATAAATATTCTATCATCATTGTCTATTCAGACATCAGAACAAACTGTGGAGTAAATTGGGAAAAAAAGAAAGAAGCAAAGGATGCATCTTCGTTACGCAGAATTAGATAAACAGAATAGAGAAATATGATACAACCGCAAGGAAGCATTTAGTGCAATACTTAATACATCGAAGATGCTCAGAAAATGGTAACTATTAATATTGTTGATTTTTCATATGATTTTTTCATATGCAATCTTATTTGGCAGCTTAAGACATTATCATTCCTGATTTAGAAATGTGGTTGAGGGAGGTTAATTGATTTTCTCCTTTCCATGATGCTACTTGATGTTAGGGTTAAATCTCCTACCTTTCAGTAATGTAAAGAGATCCTTTGAGACCTAAAAATTGTCTGGAGATGATGTAGTTTAATGTCCTCATTTTCCAGTCAAAGAAACAAGCCTAGAGAGGAAGAGGATCATTAAGGTTTTATAACTAATTACTAGTAGTGTCCAGACTGGAACTCACTGCCCCATAAATAAATTATTTTCTATTTGCAGAAATTATTTTCTATTGCAGACTTGGCCTACATATTAAACAGATTATATCTTTCAGAAAATAATCATATACTATTTGGCTCTATTATTCCTTCCACAGACTCCATCCCCCCATTCTGGGCTGATGTAGTTTCTGTCTGCACAGCATCCCTTCCTTTGGGGGAACCATCCCTCTCCTATTCTGTGTAGCTCTGGCAAGACTGTGAGTCAAAATAGCTGCCCATCTGGCTGCACACATAGCATATATAAGGTATCTTATAATAAAAAAAATTTTTCCCTTTGTTTGCAATGATTTAAGTTAATGGGAAAAGGATTGAACTAGTAATATTATTAATTATGATAATTATGTTTATAGAGTAAAAAAGTGAAGTGTGTCTTTACTAGACAGTGTTGGATGAACAGAGCTGTGAAATGTAAAATAGCCAGAAGGGCATCTGGCTCTTTATCTGCCTTTCTCCATTCCCTAAATGGTTTCCGCTCATGTCAGAAAAGGTGAGGGCAATAGCGTATATACCGTAGAATACAAGGTGGTGAGGTTGTGGCTGGGAGCTGTGAGGGTTCTAATAAAAATGCCTTTTCTTCTGTAACATCCTTCCTTAACCTGCTTATGTTAAATATGAACACCCACATTTTCTACACATAGTGGCAAATATGTGTGTCATTTGTTTCCCCAAGGCCTTGAGTACACTCTCAAGCTACAAAGTAAAGATGAGAATATGTACTTTAAAGCTAGAAGAGGAATCAAATTCAGAACTAATACTTCATATAGACTTGAAAAATCTAATGGTTTAATCCAAACAAACAAAGCCCAATTCTACATGTGAAGTAACCTCCAGAGCTCAAGCCAAATTTTGTGAGGCCATAGCAGTTTGGAAAGCAATTTAGAAAATGGTCACTGACGCAGAAAACAAACTTACGGCTATCAAAGGGGAAAGGGGGGAGGGACGAAATAGGGGTATGGAATTCACAGAAACACACCGCTATGTATAAAATAGATAAACAAGGATTTAGCACAGGCAACTCTATTCAACATCTTGCAATAAACTATAATGAAAAAAAAACTATAATGCAATATCTTGCAATAAACTATAATGAAAAAGAATCTGAAAAAGAAAATATATATGAATATATATATATATACGTATATCTGAATCACTGTTATACACCTGAAACAAACACAATATTGTAAATCAACTATAGTTTGATAAAAAAATGTCACCAAGAGGGAGGACTCTATATTCTAATTGGTGTGAATGTGGCAGGGCCCAGATTGGAACCCAGGAATCTGGATGTGGGGTGTGTTCTAATAACCCTCTGAAGAAAGTCACCTTGGGGCTGGGTTGGCTGGCACACGAACCACTTCCCTAGGGACAGGGTGCTTTCATGGCATGCCCTTTTGTGAGTAAAAATTATGCTTCCAGAGCTGTAATGGAAGTTTAGTCACTTGGACCCCACGGGCAAGGGCTACAAGTATGTGTGGCCTCCTGAGAAATTATTCTGCGCTCACCCTTGGCAATGACGGCACGAAGGAGGCAGAGGAGGAGGAGAGGGGAAATTATCGGTCTTCTCACACACTGCATCATATCCCTCCTGCTGGGAAATGGGCTGCCTCAGAGGCAAGAGACCCAAAATTACCTTCATCCTTGACTCAGAGCCCACCTGGCCCTTGCTGTGATGGCTTAACTTGCCTGCTGAAGTGTTGGTGCCCTACCCACTCTGTGAGTGTAAGCCCTTAATAGATGGAGTCTGAAGCCCCTGGAAAGTCCACTCTATTAGGGCAGTAAAAATACTCCGTAAGATATCATAATGGTGGATACATGTTATTATACATTTGTCTAAACCCACAGAATGTACAAGGCCAAGGATGAACCCTCAGATAAACTATGGACTTTGGGTGACAGTTGATGTGTCAAGGTAGGTTCATCTGTAGTAATGAAAGGACCAATCTGGTGGGGGATGCTGGTTATCAGGGAGTCTGTGCATGTGTGGGGCAGGGAGTATAGGAAATCCTTGTACCTTTCCTTCAATTTTGCTGTTAATCTAAACTGCTCTAAATAAACAGACTTGAAAAAAAGTCCACTCTACCTTGCTAAGAAATCCATGGTGGCTGCCTCTCCTTAGCTACCCTTTTCCCTCCCTCTTCCTCATGTATACTTTGCCAAAGAATAAAAAACATCAGGTGTTATGGGATGAGTTTTGTCCCTCCCACCCCACAAATTCATATGTTGAGGTAGTAATACCCAGTACTTTGGAATGTGACTGTATTTGGAGACAGGGTTTTCAAAGACGTGATTAAGTTAAAATGAGGTCATTAGGATGGGTCCCTAATCCAATAGAACTGGTGCCCTTATAAGAAAGGGAAATTAGGATGCAGACACACACCTGTACAGAAGAAAGACCATGTGGCGACACAGGGAGAGGGTGCCCGTTTCCAAGCCAAGGAGAGAGGTCTCAGAAGGAAACCAATCCTGAGGACGCCTTGATTTGGGGCTTTTAGCCTCCATAACTGTGAGGCAATATATTTCTGTTGTTTGAAGCCATCCCATTTGTTATAGTAGTCTTGGCAGACTAATCCATAACCTTTCCTATCTCATCCCGTCCATGCTCACCTGGCCGTTGGGACAGCAGTCTCACTCCCGGGCTCAGCCTAAATGGCAGCCCCCAAGGCCCCTGGTGCTGGCTGTCAGCATGGCGGCTCCTCATTTGGGGCCTATACATTTCCAAGCGCCAGGCAAAAAAGTTATTATTTTTTTCACATTAGAAAGTCAAGCTGATCAAAGAAACAAACACTTTTAATGAAACATATGTGGGACACTTAGAAGGAGATGATTTACAACGTGTCCGCTGTGAAACCAGAAGGCTTATGGAAAGTGTGAAGTAGGAGGAGAAAGATAGCGGGCTTGGATGCCAGAGGAGACTCGGCCTACATATTAAACAGAAGGGGAAATCATTCCCGTCCATAAAATCACAATTCATTTCCGTATCTATATCACTAATGCACACACAGGACATTTTCATCTCGCTACTTTCAGCCCTGTCCACACCCATTGCCGTCATGTACACTTTGATCCTGGGGAAGGAAATTAAACTCAGACATCAAGATATAAAATCGTAGGAATTGCTTCAAAACCCACACTCTCAAGATCACACTTCCCCCATTAGAGATGAACCTTGAGAGTTAAGAGTAATGTGAGGATGTTGGACTACTTTTTAAAAAGTAGACAATGCCTTAACTTTCTTTTGCAACTTTCGATCTTAAATAAAATCCCAGCTAAAGATGGGATGGTGCCATATGAAAAGATGATGAATAATTCCACTTTGGACTGTTTGTGCCACTGACATTGCACTTGGGATGATCATGTATTTCCAATAGCGTGAAAGCTTGTTTTCAATATTTTGACTGATTATTAAATGAATATTAATTATATTTCTATAGAAGCCTGAAAAATATGTGTGGATTTGTCAGGGTGGTTTTTCGGGAGGATAAAAGTGTATTTGCTATCGTATACAAATATGACCAATACACGAATCCTCTCATAATGCTCACATGTCTTAACATCAATTTGGAAATAGCCACAAATATGTTATCTGTATTCTCAAACATTTAGATATTCCTTTTCTGTTGTCTAACCTAGTCTTGGGCTAGACTCCAGGTTGTCCAGGAAGTATGAATTCAGGAAGCGGAGTGCAGCTCTGATTCACTTGTGGCCAGGCTTTCCCATCCTGCTCTCTTTCTTTCCCTTGGGTGGGTCCCCAGAAGAAGGGGCTCTGATCTTATCCCCAAACAAACTTTTCTTTTCCTCCCTCTAAAAAGATGAGGGTCACCAGCACATAGGGTCCTGAGTGTGGAGGCAGAGATGAGGTGGTGTGTGTGTATATGCATGTGTGTGCGTGCATGCGTGCGTGTGTGTGTGTGTGTGTGTGTGTGTTGGGGAGAGGATGAGAGAAGAGGCACGAGGAGGATTCAAGGTGATCAGTCTTTGTGGGTCCACATAAGGAGAGCCTGGAAGAAGTGGTTGGTTCTGCATCTTTCCAGCCTTGGGGTGAACTAGGAATGGGGGATAATGTGTCCAATAGCCCTCCAAAGGGGCAGCCCAGATACTGCTTCACTCTGTCTACCCCAGGCAAGCCAACCCCTTTTTCTTCACATTTTCATTTTTACCTGAAACTAACTCAGTTTTTCCCAACTCGTGGTCCACATATCTCTGAGAATCAAAGAGACACTTAAAAGAATGTGTGAAGGTGTGAAGGCATGGATCTTCAGCAGAAAAAAAAAAACTATTTTGACCTGGACATATGTTTTAATTTATCCAATGTATGTAGATCGCCTGAGAGACTTCTTTTGAGTGTAAAAAGCCCAAGTTTAATTTTGTAAACCTATGTGACAATTGATTATCAGTCTAACAAAGGGCGAAGTTTAGGAACAAACACAGTTCAGCACATTACACAGGTGACAAGATATTTTATTTTGGGTTCTACTTCGAGCCATCAACTAACAAATATACCACGTGCCAATCGCAGATGAGAAGTAGTAAGGGTTTCCTTAACCTACATTAAGGTTTAAAAGAATTCTTCCTGACCCAAAATATCTACTCTGCACAATAAAAAGAGTCTAATAAGTTAAACTGTCAGTAACCCTCCTGAGGGATTAATAACATAAAATTGATTGCAAAGCATTGCTAAATTCAGGGTAATTTTTTTGGTCATAATTTTTCTCAATCTATGGGTACTAAGACATGACTATTATCATTTGGAAGCCTGAAATTTTGTTTTTTTAACTTCTGAAGGGTTCTCTCCATTGAAGGGATTGTTCAGATCCTTTCTATGCCCCATTTCACTGTGCTTATAAAATCTTGGTTTTGTGATTATAACTCTGAACTCAAGTAGCTTCTGGGTTACCATTTAGTGAGACCATGAGAGCGCCATGGACAAGATGTACCAGACAATGAAGGAGATGGTTTATTGGGGCTTTTTGCAATAGAGGGAAGTTTATTAAATGAGGAATGTCTCAGGGGGAAAAACAGGAGGTTGCCAGAGGCAAGAAAACAAGGAAATCATTCTTGAGTCTTTTGGGAGATATTCAGAAAGATAGAGACATGTCTTATCTGGAATATGGAAGAGAAAGGGGATTTGTTGCAATTAACTATTTCCAGAAACATGAAAGGGTAGGGGAGTTTTGAAACCATTGCCATTTTCCAGGAGCACATTTTCTAGAGCTTCCCTTATGTGTCTCTTCTCCCTCAGTCTTGATCAAAGTACCAGGGGTTAGGTGGTGTTCTCGCATCAGTGGGAGGCATCTTGTCCCTCCTTCCTGCACTAATGGCTGAAGGACCATAAGGGCCCCTCTCCTCTCTGTCTACGTAGGTCCCTCTGTGTCCTTGTTCCCCTGGATGTAAGGTCTCCGAAGGTCCACAAACATTCTCTCAGCATTTCCATGCTCTCTTGGGTGCAGCAGGGGAAAATCCAGATTTTGTAGAGAGAGATTTAATTGAATTTTTGGAGCTACATTTAAGAAACAGAATATAAATTTTTGATTTAGTTGGATTGAGTATATTACTGAATATATTTCCTGGCTGGAAAGAACTTCCGTTTTGACTCGGCATCAATGGAAGCTGAATGCTTTACTTATAATTTCACTCTTCTCATGACTAGAAGAACTTTCCATAGGCTAGCTCCTGGCTCCATACATTGAAAACCTTTTCTCTCTATTATCCATGACTTTCTGGTTCTTGGTGCTATAGTATATATTCATATCAGGTAGCATCTTCTGGCTCTGCAACTTTGTGTCATGACTCTGGGTGTTGGCACAGTGGAGGCTAAGAGGATTTTTGGAATCTGTTGGTATACTTGGATGACTAGCAAAACAACTAAACACAGAAGTGCCTGGGAGCCATATAAATATATCTGACTAAACACAAATATAAATGTATTCTCAACTCAGCTTCCTCTGAGCTGCAACCCAAATATGCCAATGGCTACCCCAACATCATCTGACATGGGGGGGGTGTTGGAATGGAAAGAGACAATGGTCTTAATTCATTGGTGTTAAAGTTTCTTACTGTTGAAAATCTTACAAAATATGGGACTAGGTGAACACACCCTTTCTGGGGCTTTGTGAGGGGTCAGGCAAATGAGGGTCCTGGACCTTAAGCTGCCTAATCTTCATGAGAAATCCTCTTCTATGGGCACAGGAAACTTCAGATGCCCTTCCTGCCTCACCAGTGCCATGGAAGACTCAGGCTATTGGAGATCTTCTCTGCGACACACCTTACTGCCATTTCTACTTGTCTGTTGCAAAACTATGGTGGAGTGAAGGTCTTCTCCGTGAGACAGCTGATAGGTTACCTAAGCATCAGCCTCTGTTTGGAGGACTCCCTCCCTAAACCTATTTGGGGTTCTAGAATTTAGGGTTTCTAGAATTTCTTCCCCACCCCAGGGCTTGGCCCAGAAGTAAGAGGCATATCATCTAAATCCACCAGCATCTAAACTCTTCTTGGGTCTTCTTTCACTTCCTCTTCTTTCTCCTGGTTGGTCAACATCAATTTCTTTCTGAACCAGAGAACTATTGTCACGTCATCAGGCATTCTCCCCTCATCTCTGGTTTAAGAGTCATCTCTACACCCTGAGTTCCTCAGACTGTTAGCTTTTTAAAGATCAAAGTGCTTTTTCTTTTTCAGAAAGTCTTACTCTTGCAATGAAGAGACTCAATTTTCAAGATGCTTGTCTCCTTTTGGAAATTTTAAACATCTATTTATATCCCCAACTGATATCTTTGTTTTTGGCTGATTCATTGAATGCCACTGATTCAGTGAGTGGAGAACTGTGGGGCAATTGAGAGCATTATGGGAAAAAGAAAGCTCAGGTATTAGCTTCATATTTTATCCTGCCACATTCATTTTGGGGCTTTAGAATTTTCAATTCTTGGTCAACAATTTTCTTTTTTTTTTTTTTTTTTTTTTGTGGTACGCGGGCCTCTCACTGCTGTGGCCTCTCCCGTTGCGGAGCACAGGCTCCGGACGCGCAGGCTCAGCGGCCATGGCTCAGTGGCCATGGCTCATGGGCCCAGCCGCTCCGCGGCATGTGGGATCTTTCCGGACCGGGGCACGAACCCGCGTCCCCTGCATCGGCAGACGGACTCTCAACCACTGCGCCACCAGGGAAGCCCAACAATTTTCTTAAGAAAATTTATTAAATAGAATTATCAGTTCTTGTCAGGTTAC
Organism: Phocoena phocoena; assembly: GCF_963924675.1. Classification (NCBI taxonomy): domain Eukaryota; kingdom Metazoa; phylum Chordata; class Mammalia; order Artiodactyla; family Phocoenidae; genus Phocoena; species Phocoena phocoena. The sequence continues at coordinate 18,252,405 of NC_089231.1, forward strand.
GGCATTGGTGACTAATTTTCAAAATACTATATATGCTATTCTTTTGCTGTTTATTCATTTATTAAAGAATGATTTAGTGATTACATACTATATTGCTGTTCTGCTGAAAATGCAGGTATGAAAGGACAGGTATGATTTTCACCCTCATTTAACTTGCCGTCTGACTGATGAACATACAACAATTATAATTATATAATTTGTAGAATATTTAATTATAGCATATGCTACATAGGGAAATACAAGATGCCATGAGAGAATTAGCAGAGAGATTTAATTTACATAATTTCAAAAAAGTGGTTTTGGAATTGCAGTGCCTTGTACTTGGTTTTTGTGGAATAATTATTTGTTGAATGACCATTTAAAAAACATTTATTTTATATTGGCGTATAGTTGACTTACAATGTTGTGTTAGTTTCAGGTGTACAGCAAAGTGATTTCATTATACATATACATATATCTATTCTTTTTCAGCTTCTTTTCCCATACAGGTTATTACAGAATATTGAGTAGAGTTCCCTGGGCTATACAGTAGGTCCTTGTTGATTATCTGTTTTATATACAGTAGTGTGTCTATGTTAATTCCAAACTCCTAATTTATCTCCCCTTCTCCCGTTGAATGACAATTTGGATAAAAAGATGCTAGAAGGAAATGGAGTTCTTTATTCTTCCCTTCATGCCAAGCTTCAGAGACAAGTTTTCCTGAACTTTCTCTGTTTATTTTCTCCTTAAAAGACAGATTTTTTTTTTTTCCTTAACCTAAAGACCTAGTTGATCTGGGACATAGGTAGGAGGATAAGGTATTAAACCCAGTTTTGAGAGATAGAATGTCAAAATTAATGCCAGGATGAATCTTTAGCTTCCAGACCAGCTTTGCAAGTGGTGTTTTGATTCTTAATAACCTCAACTTACACTATAAAGATTATTTTACAGATAAGGAATGTGGAAACACGAAGAAATAAGTACTCTGCCCTAGTAGTCTCTTCCAACTGTCCAAGGCTCTCTCCTTCCTGCCTGTCATAGAACTTCAGTCTGTCCACTGCCGTACCCTGGTTATACATCACAATCAATTTGTGAATCATTTTTGAGCATGTTTTCCTGCCATGTATCCAGGTACCCAAGACCATCAGATGGCCCTTCAAGGAGTTATCGTTAGTAAAAGAGATTAACACATAAATAATTAAAATAGAATATGAAAAGTATTTCATGGAACAAGGTGCTATGGAAGAACAGAAGAATAAGTTCCAGTAAGTGAGAGAGTTAGTAGTAAGGTTGTATAGCTGTGGCGTAAACACAGTAGATACTAGCTAAACGTGGCGATTTAGAGTAAACTTAATTAAAATGAAATAAAACTAGAAATTCAGTTCTTCAGTTGCACTAGTCAAATTTAAGTCCTCAACGGCCACATGTGGCTACTGGCTACCATACTGGACAGTACTGATGTGTGGCATTTCCACTATCACAGAAGTTTCCATTGGATGGTGAAGGTTTAGAGCAGCTATGATGATGATGATGATGTGATAAGTCCAAGGGGGCCACGGTGATCTCCTGAGATGACAGAACAATATCTGATTCTAGGAAGGCATCACCTTCGACAATCTGTACATCGGTCAGTAGATAAAATCTACACTGGTTAATTAATTAATTACTCTGAACTTGGAAGGGAGGTCCTGTGGGACTGGAACACAGACCTCTGAGGAAGGGATGCTGCTCAGCTAGCTGGTCCTCGTATCTCTGAGCTGGGGGGAGGGGCTCCACGGAGCTGGGACCCAGACCTCTAAGTAGGAGAGGGGGTCTCTGATGGCTGGCTTACTCTGTTGTCTCTGAGAGGGCATGATAAGACTGGTTCTGGGAGTTTGAAAAACTGAAAATTGGAATTATCACAGGTACTGGGATAAACTGCCGTCGTAGGGGTGGAAAGTGTGTCTGGGGTCATGTTCACAGAAACAAGAAAGAAACAGGCAGAAAACAGGAGGCAGACACACAAGAGTAAATCCCTCTTCCCTTTCTCTACCTTCCAATCTTCTAGCAGCCCTTTGGCAAAGCCTAGCAGGGAGCCAGCTGGCAAAGGAGAAAGTTCTCCAGAATCCCAGTCCCAACACCTTGAAGTGAGCTATGAGGCCGGGGAAGGGCGTGTTATATAAGAAAGAACTTGACCGGCCTTTGGCTCTGGAGAGGAAGACTCAAAAAAAATCTTTGGAATTTCCCAAGCAATAGGAGTGTCTTTATTATTCAAAAGCCCCTTGGATCACACCTGTATTTAAGCTATCAAGATGATTCCGATGGGGACTGCTCACCAGAAAGACACATGATTAGAGGCTTGGGACACTGCGACCTCCACCTCCGGAGAGAGGTGGGGGGCTGAAGATTGAATTCAATCTTATGGCCAATGATTTAATCAACCAGGCCTATAGAATGAAGCTTCCATAAAAGCTGGATCTCAGAGCTCCGAGGACCTTTCTGATTGTGAACACATCAATGTGCCAGGAGGGTGATGTGTTCAGATCCCACAGGGGAGGGGCACGAAAGCTCTGTGTCTGGGACCCACTCAGACCTCGCCCTAGTTGTCCCTTTATTTGGCTGGTGCTGATCTGTATTCTTTATATAAAACTGTAGTTGTAGGGCTTCCCTGGTGGGGCATACGGGTTCGTGCCCTGGTCCGGGAAGATCCCACGTGCCGCGGAGCGGCTGGGCCCGTGAGCCGTGGCCGCTGAGCCTGCGCGTCCGGAGCCTGTTGCTCCGCAACGGGAGAGGCCACAACAGTGAGAGGCCCGCGTACCGCAAAAAAAAATAAAAATAAAAAATCTGTAGTTGTAATTATGGCGCTTTCCTGAGTTCTGTGAGTCATTCTAGCAAATGATCAAACCTAAGGGGGTTTGTGGGATACCTTGAATTTGTAGCCAGTTGGTCAGAAGGGCAGGTGGCCTGGGCACCCTCAGACTGGTGACTGGGGAGATGGATTTGAGGTTCTGAGGCAGTTGTTTAACAAATTAGCCCAATTTGGCAAACCGGCTGATTCCTCTGAAGTAGTAGTATTTGACTACTTTTTCTTGGGTAGCAAACTACCCCAAAACTTACGCTCGTGGGTTTTGTGAGTCAGAAACTCAGGGAAGACTCTTCTCTGCTCCATCATGTCTTGGGTCACAACTGGGGTGACAATCCAAAACCATAAAGCAAAAAGCTTACCTGCATGCCAAAATTGAAAGCGCATCTTTTCAGATTTTTAAATTATAAAATTCTGGGTAAATCCCTTCTGAGTTTAGCTTTTCTCCTTTCCAGGTTGCCGCTAATTCGCTGGTGCTCTTTGCATGAGTTAGTGTGACATTTGGGCAATCCAGCTCTGCAGGTCAGCAGTGATTGGTGGGTTGGGGTACCAGCCAGCCAGGCTGAGGGGCTCATAATCTTTAAGTTGACCTCTTGGCATCTGTGATATTGATTACAGTTTTATTACACTCCTCCTCCAAATTATGAAAAGCACACCTCTGTAAGCTAAGTCCAAGCTACAGAAGCAGCGCACTTGAGAATGTATGTCATAGTCATGGAGGAATTTGGAGCCAGACTCCCAAGTTTATATTCCAGCATTACCACTTACTAGCTTTGCAACCTTGGAAGAGATACATAACCTCCCAGTGCCTCAGTTTTTCCATCTGTAAAATGGGGTCATGACCTCAGTTGTCATCTTGAGGCAGGAGATAGATGGGTCCCAGGCTGGGCAGCTGGAGTTGTCCCCTGTGGATAGATACTCCAAAATGGGAGGAGCGAGAGGAGAGCTGAGCCCTGCCCAGATAAAAGTTAGAGACCCCATATTTCTCATTCTTGAGGTCAAGGAGACCTTCCCCACTATATATGCGCAGAAAGGCACCTCGGAGGTCAAAAGAGCGGGGCGTCACCTCATATTAAGTGATGTTAACCTACCCATAGGCCTCTTCGCTAGAATCCATCTTGTCTAAGAGATGCGTGCACACATGGGGAAGACCCTGAGATAAACCAAATACAGACTCAGAACCAGGCAAATCAAGATGATTGGCCAAAGGAAACCAGGAAGAAATGCCCCATAAAAGTGATTCAAACTATCACGAGGGTGCAACTCTCTCTCTGAGCCCGCTCATGTGTCTACCCACAAATACTCTTTTTCCTCCTAATAAACACTTTCCTTGTTTCACTACTGTCCGTCTCTATGTGGAAACTCACTTCTACACAGCTGAGGGGCCAGGGCCTTGTCACTGGCCACTGGTCCCTTGTGGTCTAGTGGCTAGGATTCAGCACTCATCACTGACTTCACTCTCTGGCTGGGGAACCGAAACCCTGTTCAAGCTGCTGCTGGCAGAGGCCACCCGAGATCAATTTGACTTTGTTATTAACCAGTGTGACTTTGGTCATCTCAGTTTTGTTATGTGGACCGGAATTTCTGTGATTTCCATTCCAGTTCTGCATTTCTCGAGGTGACAGTGATTGGCAAACAATGAGAAGAATCATACGTTAGGAGGCATTTGTTATTTTTCACTCTGCTCAGCCGTCCCTGACCACAGCTGTCCCTCGATGCTCTGAGTCCTAACCGGTATCGTCAAGGTGGTGAGAATTGCGGGTTGTGGTGGCTTCTGGTGCAGCAGTACGAGCTCAAGCTCTGGAGTGAGACTGGGTTTGAATTCCAGTTCTACCATCTGTCTAGCTAATAAAGGCATTTAACCCTTTCTAACCCTCTGTTTCCTCATATAAAATAACCTTGTGCTATTTGGGATGCGTTTGGCTACACTGGGCTGAGAGTGGCTTTAAAGAGTATCCATTTCTGTATCAGAAAATGGGCATTTATGATCTTGACACCAGACTTGACAAGCAGCCTGGGTGTAGGTGGTTCTAGTACGGGTTCAGTGAGACCAGGTTGGCTTTTCTCGGCTTTTTCCTCATGGTCACGTGATGATGACTCTAGAAGGATGTCAGCAGACAGGGACCACGGGAGGGGGTTTCTCATTGTCTAACTGCTTCTTTGGTAGGGCAGGAAAAATCTTTCTAAAAGATACAAACAAAAATGTCCTCAGCTTCCATTGGGCAGGGTTGGGCTTCACGTTCAGGCCTCAGCTGCAGGGGATGCTGGAAAAGCTGGCACAGGGCTTCTGCAGCCTCTCTGGAGTGGAGGTGAACCCTGCCCACAAGGAAGGGAGGGGAAGAGCAGCTTTTGAGCCAGCCACAAATGGTGTTTGTGACAAAAATCTAGCCCAGGGCATTATGGTGATCAAACGGATTTATTTATTTATTTAATTTGTTTAAGTTAATATTTAGGCTTATCAAATGTTTATATAGTAGTCATTATGTACCAGGCACTGTTTAATATCAACCTATTTATTCCTCATAACTCCATGAGAGAGGTACTATTGTGATCCCCATTTTACAGATGAGGAAACTGAGGCACTGGGAGATTAACATAACTGGCTAAGGGCTCAGAGCTTAGGAGGGTGGAAGCAGGATTGGAACCCGGCTCTGGAGCCTGTGCTCTCAATCCCTGCACCACGCTATGCTCCAAAATGTGTGTCAAAGCATCGCATGCAGCATGCTGCCTGGGGAAAACAGTGCTGTTTTCCTCTCCTTCCTCTGATTCTGCCACAAAAGCCTATGGATGCCGGATGCAAGGGAATAGTAAAGCAGACTATTCCCCTTCAAATGTCCTCCTTTCTCTCTCCATTCCGGTTTCCTGTGTTTACTTTTCCTCCTCTGGTAGATTCTTACCAGTTTCAAAAGAACCTGTGAAATCTATTCCAAAATTCTCTTCTTTACTTATTTAAGATTTATGAAAAGGGTGATTTTTTCTTTCTCCTGATTTTTGAAAGCTTAGTCCAATGGAGAATAAATATTTTGTTTCTAAGGCTTAATAGAAATGTATTGATGGATTGGCCCATGAAGCCTTATGGGGAGTTGTCACTGGGCGTCCTCTCTTCCTGCAAAGAACAGCTCAGAGTGTAGTGAGAACTTTATAGTGGCCTTTTCTTATGATGAGATCCCTTTAAAATAGAGCATTTTGAGTACATTGTCCATTAACCAGATTGAAATGGTATTGGAGAGGATGGACCTTGTCATGGCTTTTGCTACCGCGCGTCCACACAATGACAGAGAGACAGCCGTGAGGTTATTTTGGAGAAACACCTTTCTAAGGACTTGGAGGAAGTGAGTCACACATTTGTAACGCAAACCAGTGACTCAAGAAGGAACAGGAAGGGACTATCACAAGTTTCCTAACCTGGGACACAGAAAACATAAAAACAAGGTCACATGTCCCACCATGAAGAAAGGAGTCCCTGAAAAGGGAGGAAAACACGGCCAAATCTAACTCCGCATAAAGACGATCAGAAAAACATCCTCGCTCGTTTGACAACCAACCAAGAATAACATATGAGTTCATCGAGCTCCAAAAGGGGAGAAAGGTTAGAAGCATTAGCCAGCTAATTTAAAAATCAAGAAGTGCATTTCTCATCTTCACGCAGATCCGAATAGAGTAGCGCTAACCCCCTAAAGTGGGGTTTCCTGTAGGGACCAAGCAGCTGTATCTTGGATGACTCCTTGGATATTAGCAAAACACTTGCTAAATATAGATGAACGTCAACAAGTCATAAATAAGGGAACAGGAGTGGGAAACTCCATGCAAAAGGTGAGTGGGCAAGAACAAAGACGTCGCTTTCTGCCAAGTTAATTATCACGTGCAGCAGTGGAGCATGAATCACTGAGTCATTTAGAAGTTCAAGTGCCAAATAAGAATAAAAGTCTTATGCAGGAAACTGTCACATAGCAGGGCAGTGGAGGCAAACTACTACCTAATATCTGTTTCCAGCACTTTATTCCATGGAGTGGAAAGCAAGCATGACAGTGGCAGGAACTCTGAGGTTGTTATAATGGCCAGGTGGTAAGGAGTTACTCAGGCTGCCAGTCTGGTGTTTTAGCTCCATCAGTTCTTTCCCTGTTTGTTTCCTTTCCTGTAAGGGGAACTATCAAAATCTCTATCTTGATTTCCCTCAGGGATGTGGGATAACAGCTACCTAGACCTTGAGTGTGAACAAGTTGGACCACACCAATCTGGACCGTGGTCCAGATAAACACTGTTTATCAAAATAAGCCAAGCACATGCTGATCAATTTCTGCTCTTCCCCTTCTGCCCAGATTCAATCCACTTAAACTCTGAACAATCTGTACTTGTGAACAGTCTGTACACAAGTGCCATGTAAATGTGGTGTGGGGCTTGGCTCTCCCCGTAACACGTCAAACCAAATAGGCACAGCCCCCTTTCTAGTAAGTCCTGGTTTAAGGAGGTGCTTCCATGAGCAGATGGAAAGCTGTTGCAGCTACTCCCCCCAGTTTAGGTAATTCCTGCTGGACATAGAAAGCATCTCATCCTGAGGTCCTAAAGAAGACTGCCGTACAACCCCACAAATACACCAAAGAATTCCTAAATCACGACCTATCAAGTAGCTCCCGAACACTCAATGGATCTGTAGAAACAAATAACTCTTTTAAGGACTCTTGTATAAAAAATATATCCTCATTTCATTTTGTAAGTCTGCAGTCCAGTGCTAGACATCGGCGACCAAGTTACTGAAATAAAACAGTTAAGCCAGGATAGGGTTTAGCTAGTGAAGGGTGATCCCCCTGCCCCCACACCCCTGCCCTGCCCCACCCCACCCCATAGATTTATTTATTTATTTTTTGCTCTATGGGGATTTTACAAGTCCTGGAGATTTATGAATCGCTGCTTGTTCATTCAAGTAGAGTCCTTTATATACATCATAACACTCGTGCAAGACCATCTGGACAGCATGACCAGATATTTTGATAAAGAGATTCTCCTATCCTCTCACACTGTGGATAGCAAAACATCCCCCTACTCACTGTTTTCTGAGCTGAAGCTCAGTCAAGTGTGCCTTATTCTGCCTCAGTTGTGGCCACCAAGCATCCAATAGCATGTCTGGTGCTGTTGTTTGTGAAATGAACGGCAGGTGTTGAATGAACGTGGTGCAAGCGGTTGAAGAACTCGGAGCCTTTTCTGTTCAAGCTGGGTTGTCGTGCATCAGCTACTTACAGTGATACAGAGAGAGCCCAGCTGGAGGTAAGAGAAATACGAAGTGGTGGCTGTTAATTCTCCAGGTCTTCAAATTAAGGATGAGAAACACTCAGCAGGGAAACACTCTGGCCCTCGGAGCTTGGGAGTAGCTGGTGTGCACTTGGTCTCATTGTCATTGCTGTTGGTAGATGTGGTCCTCAGGGGTGGTGCTGAGCTTTATTTGTAGATGCTGTTCCCTGGGTTTGAACAGCAGCGTCCTGGCTGAACATTTTGAGCTATGCTTGGAGCTTCCTGACGTCAGGGTTTTGCAGGGGGTCCTTAATAGTTGAGGTTTAATGCATTTCTGTGTGTGTGTTTTGAACTGAACGCACAAAAAGTTGAAGCAAACATTTTTCAGTATTTTGGTTCAAACCGAACCATCCTTTCCTTCCTCCCTTACTTTCTGCTTTCCTGCCCACAAGAATGGCACTCAGGTGTGGGTTTTTTCAGGCAGTCACTTCCAGGCTCTAGGGAGTTTGGCAGCCTTTGATTTCTCCGTGTTCTGGGACCTTTGCTTTTTGCCCCTTTCAACTGATGGGAGTCCCCACTGAAACGTGATGTTATATGCTGGAGAATCTAAGAAACCATCAATCTAAAGACAATCTATCATTTTGTGTTCTAAGAAAGAAAAAGATGCCATCAAAGTATGTCATTGATTGCAAACGCATGATTTCAGAGATGTTAAAATAGCAACAGAAAGTGCATGGAATATTCGAGGAAACACACGTTCATCATTTTGGGGGACCACACAAGGAAACCTGGGGTCTAACAAGCATAGACTAAACAAATACATACAAAGGAAAGATCCTTCCTCAGCAAAAACTGTCTATAATATTTGTTTCCACAAATTGCTCGACTCAGACTTCAGGATAAGATTCTTTGTGGAGACTTTTTTTCAAATGTCACCCACCAAAGTAGTTATTAAAACGGGTCTGGGGAGTAAGGTCAAGACACCGCCAAATGTCTCTGTGTTTTTTTCAGCCCAGGACATGACAGAAAGACGGGGAAAATAGGTCACAGCAGCAAGAGCGACAGCACACCATCAGCCACAGGGACAAGCAGACTGGGGTTGGGGTGAGAGGGGTGCTGCTGGGGGTTTGTACCATTGATTCGGCCATCACACGTCAAAGTTCTTTTAAAAACTTAAAAAGTACATTAAATACACACTAATGACAAGAGAGTGCATTTAACATCTCTGTACAGTTTCAAGAATAATGACAAAACGATGGCCAGCTGGTACCTGAAAAGATGCTCAACATCACTAATCAGCAGGGAAATGCAAAGCAAAACCACAGTGAACTATCATCTCACACCAGTCAGCATGGCCGTTATCAAAAAGAACACAAATAACAAATGGTAGTGAGGGTGTGGAGAAAAGGGGACCCTCGTACACTGTGGGTGGGAATGTAAATTGATGTAGCCACCACTGTGGAAAACAGTCAGGAGGTTTCTCAAAAAAACTAAAAACGGAACTACCATATGACCCAGCAATTCCACTCCAGGATATACATCTGAAAAAAAGAAAACACTTATTTGAAAAGATACATGCACCCCAATGTTCATAGCAGCATTATTTCCAATTTCCAAGACACGCAAGCAACTTAAGTGTCTATAAGCAGATGAATGGATAAAGATGTGGTATATATATATATATATATATATATATATATACACACACACACACATATATATATACGCAATGGAATACTACTTGGCCATAAAAAAGAATGAAATTTTGCCATTTGCAGTAACATGGATAGACTTGGAGGGCATTATACTAAGTAAAATAAGTCAGACAGAGAAAGACAAATGCTGTTTTATCTCACATGTGGAATCTAAAAAAATACAACAAACTAGTGAATATAACAAAAAAGAAGCAGACTCACAGATATAGAGTACAAATTAGTGGTTACCAGTGGGGAGAGGGAAGAGGGGAGGGGCAATATAGGGGTAGGGGAGTAAGAGGTACAAACTATTAGGTATAAAATAAGACAAGGGTATGTTGTACAACATGGGGAATATAGCCAATATTTTATAATAACTATAAATGGAGTATAACCTTTAAAACTGTGAATCACTATATTGTACACCTGTAACTTATCTAATATTGTACATCAACTATAATTTTAAGAAAGCACACTGATGGCTATCATTTTGGAATTTAAAAAAAAAATGACAAAATGAACCCAATAAGAAGAAAAATAGTACCGATACTTTTGAGGCCTTGTGTGTGACATCTCCAAATTGTATTACCGCCTCTTCTGCGGAGGTACTCATCATCCTGAACTTTGTGGAAATTGCACTCTTGTTTTTCTTTATGTATAGATATTCCTAAACAATATATAATTTCATTTTGGAAATTTAGATAAATAAAATCATACTGTATGTAGTTTTCCAAAACTTGCTTTTTTATTGCTCACCAATCTACATTTTAGATTCAGCCATGTTCACATGGAGCCACATTGCATTCCATTTTATGACTAGCTCATAATTCATTCATGCATTCTCCTGTTTATGGACGTTTGGGTTGTTTTGCTTTGAAGAACCCTGCTGCTGTGAATATTCTTATCCACGTTGCCTGGTGAACATGTGCATGCGTTTCTCTTGGCTATATATCCATAAGTGAAGTTGCTGGGTTGAGGGGTGTGCCCATGTTCAGTGTTACTGGGTGATGCTACATTGTATTTCAAAGGAGAAATAAAGTGAGGACTTGCTCCCACCAGCAGTGTAGGGGGTGTCCATTATTCCATATCTTTATTCCACATCTTACTATTACTTGATATTCTCAGACTTAAAAATTTCTGCCCACCAGATGGCAGTGAATGGAATCTCATTGTGGTTTTATTATTCATTTTCCTATTAATGAACATTTCCCCATATATAATGGGCATTCATTTTGCCTCATCTATTAAATGCTTCTTCATCTCCTTTGACTATGAATTGCTCGTGCCTTCTTGGGTGGTTTGTCTTTTTCTTGTTGACATAGAAGTTATTTCCTGGATATTAATCTTTTGTTAACTGTAGGTATTGAAGATCTCATCTTCCCATCTGTAACTTGTGTTTTTACTCTTTCTGGGGTCTTCCAAAGAATGGAAGCTAATGTGGTTGAACCAATCGCTATTTTTTCTTTATAGTTTGTTCTTTTTGTGACTTGGTTAATAATCTTTGCCTATCCTGAGGTCACAAAAATGTTTTTGTATTTTTTTTCCCTAAAAAGTGTGAAAATTTCCTTCCTATGTTGTCATTGTTCTATCTGGAATTGATTTTAGTGAATGGTGTGAGGAGTCGATCTAGTTTTTTGTTTTATCTTCTTCTCTGTTTTTCTTATTCCATATTTCTAACCCATTGGCACAGCACCGTTATTGAAAAATCCCTCTTTTTCCACTTATTTATAATGTCACCTCTTCCATGTACGTGTGGGTCTTCTTGCGTATCTCTATTCCATTCCAAAGACTATTTGTCTCTGCACCAATGTCACTGTCTCATTTTCTATGACTTCATAATTATTCTTATCTGGTAGGGTACAATATAGTTCTCAAATCCAGGAATCTGAATTGGCCGGGACTAGGCTGATAGATAAATAGAAGACATCTTTTAAATTTAAAAATCTCAAAAATGTCAGCTCTAAAACGTGCTGGCACTGAGTATTACAAGAAAATGAAAAGATTAAAAAAAAGGTCTTTTCCTTCAATAGCCCAATTTGAGGCAAATGTGCATTCTTTTGCAAATACACAACAGAAAGCTAGGATGGACTTTGCTGAAGCATAGTAGTGATTACCTATTTTTGTCTTTACAGAGGTGTGAAGGTACATTTAGGTTCTCTTCTTACAGGAACCAGAAATCAAGTGGCTGAAATGTAAAGTGCTGATAACATACACACTTTTAGGAACTTCTACTCACAAGGACATTCATTCACTTCCCCCTTCCAGTCACGCAAGTTTTAAAAGACCCACCTGAGTGAGAAGGTCCTGCCTTTACAAAGAGCTGTAGTTCACCCAATTTGATCCCATTTTATTTTAATGAAAATAAATTAAATGGAATAGATAATAAAGTTCTCCCAAAGATGCCTTCTTTAGAGTTATCTAAAGTTTATCAGCAAAATAACTTTGACTAAGTTAAATGGCGATGTGTCACACACCCAAAACGTGTGAAGCAATTTGAAAAAATATTTTAAATATGCCATGGATTTGTAAATTAATGCAGGGCTCACTGTGCTTGAATTTCCATTTCTAAACTGCTTCATTTGCATGCAAAGAGTGGGCAATTTTTGTGTGTGTGAAAATTTAGCCTTAAGAAATGAAAATCAAAAACTCAGCAACTTGAAAAGAGCTGTTAGGCATAGAAATTGTTTAATCGGTTTCCAGCAGGGCCAATGGTGTTGGCATTTTGAAATACCAGATTGGATTGGCATCCTAGAAAAAAAATCCTCAGCTCAGAAAAAGTCGCCTAAAAAAGCCACCATCTACAAAGTGGGGAAAGAAGATGGCCGAGATATGACAAATGCCAATGAAACGAATTCTGCGATCGAGAGAGAGCCTGAAGTGTGAAATGAACAAATGTTACATGTGAGAAAATTTCTGTCAGTGCTATCCCAATCATCTATTCTGACAAATACAATGCTTGATCAGAAAGTCAGGTGTTTTTGTCTAAGGGATGGTTCCCTGTGGATCTTTTAAGAGGACCTAATGCTCTGGGTTTATCTTCAAGTCAATGTTCTCACTTCAGAGGATTTTATAAAGGGACCTGATGATTTCCTCTGTAACAAGGTTGTGATCCCAACTTAGATTTTCCATCCAGGGTTTTTAAAATGCAAGTTTAAAATAAGATTTCGTTTAAACATTTTGTGATTCTTTTGTGGCTCAGAACTTAGAAAGAAGACCAGAATACCATATTTTTATTAGAGAACATATTTCTTTACAGTATCCCAAATGAAAGGTACAAAGTTAGATCTACCTGGATATAATGATGATGATGATGATAGTAATAAAAACCTAATAATAAATAATGATTTTAATTTTTTTTTACATACACATTTTTTGGGTACCTGCTTTGTGTTGGGTACTATCCTAGGTGCTGAGGATACAAAAATGAGTAAGAAACGCACCTTGCACCCTTAAGAAGCGCAGTCTTTGCAGTGAGTCTCTCTCTAGTGGGCTTAGAAAAATAAATCGTCTAATCTAGTTATCTAGTTTTCTCCCAAAGGACGTGCTGAATACACAAGGTCCAGATGACAAGGAAGGTGAGTCTCTCCTTTCCCGTTTTCTCTTCAATCTCAGCTGGTGGAACAGTAGCCGGCTCAAGGAATGTGATGCTCTTGTCGTATTGAATTTGAACTGGCTGCTTGGCTCACACTGATTCTTCCCCCAACAAGGGAGCAGAGAAAACTGTTCTGGTTTCCCTTCCCGGGACCAGGGGTGCAATTTTTGTGCAAGAATAAAGGGATGCCATAACATCTTCATGCTGGGATCACTTCTATTTGTGCTGTTGTTGCTGAAAATGAACAAACTTCGTGGCCCAGCACCTTCAGACGCGAGTCCTAAGTTCTCAGCGTGATGCTTGGCATGCATCAGTGTTTGTTGATTGAACAAGTGACAATGCAAGGATGACAGGCATGGAGACAGAGCATCTCAGAAAAGGTTTCTCTGTGATAAAGGACTGTAGTATAGTTTCAAAATAAGAAGATCGAACACCAAATGTAAATATAATGTCTACTATGAATATATTCAAAACTAATTCTAAAATATGCTTATAAGGAAGTGACAGAATTGTAGATTTTGGGAGGGAAACATTGTAAGAATATGTCCCCCACCTCCCCGTTTTTTGTATCTTTCTGTGGGTGGTCTGTAGACTGAGGTGTATGTGGTGTATACCACTTGGGTTGAACTTGAAAAGCTAAGACTTGGATTCTGTTTGAAATTTTATCAACTTACTATTGCATACTGAATAATCTTGTGATTTACTAACCCATGGTGCCTATAAAATAATTAATTTTAAAAATATGGCTACACATATGTGAGGTATGTGTCTCTATATCTAAATTTTTTTCTTAATGAGTCAAGATTTATTTTCCTTGTGGCTTAGTCAAAAGTCCATACTTCAAATGATAGTAAATTAGTATATGGCAAATGCTTCAAGATTTACGCTAAATTATACTGAAAGTAAATGCATTGTAAAATCTTGGTATGACTCTAGCTAGTACACTTTTTTATAAAGAAGGTGAGACGGGGCATGAGATGAGACAGCTATCCTCAGACCACATACCTCTGAACTCGTAGCTGTTTGCAATGCTGCCAGCTTCCAGGGACTGCAAATCTGACTAATGGTGGCCTAAACAATAGACACTGAATTTTTGAAAACAGTAAGAAATACGAAGGTAGATGCATTTCGGTTGGTACAATGGCTCATTAATGTCTTCAAACATCCAGGAGCCAGGATTCTTCTAATAGTCCTGCTTCTCCAGAGTATTGGTGTTTTTGTTTTTTTCCCTTTATGGCTGTCACCTCATGTTTACAATATGGCTGCCTCAGCTCCAGGCATCATGTGCTCATGCCAGCACCCTAAGCAGAAACTGAAGGTCAGAGGCTAAATAAAGGTCTTATCCCCTGAAGCTCTGCCTTTTTAGACAAAATGCTATCACACAACTGCCCTACATAGTCACAGGGGCAGGGGAATGAGATTACCATGAGTTGTTAGCTCAGCCATTATTTACTTCTTGGTATTGGGGAGAGACTCCGCTTCCCTGAGATCTAGAGATATCTGCTGGCTACTTGAACTCATTGTCAGAGGTCTGTGGTCAGGAAGGTCACGGGCAGAGTCTGGGCAGCCTGTAGGATGTGCTGGTGCTGGATGGAAGAGTTGAGACGCAGTTATAAGAGGTGGACTAAGGAGTGGGTTGGCCCGTGGGTCAAGGACACAGGACCCAAGACTGAATTCTGGATTTGCTCCTTACCAACCCTATGACCTTGGGCAAAATGAGTTAGTACTTAATGCTCCACTTCGAAGTTGAATTATCTGTAATAATACCAACCTCAAAGGGTTGTTACGATACTTAAATGAGATAATGTGGGCAAGGACTTAGTGCTGAGCTGGTATGTGTTAAAGGATTAAGAAGAAGGGGCTCCTTTACTATTTCTGAGCCTATAGGGCGGAATAGGGTCCTCTGCTACTAGATGCTGACGAGGCTCGCTTTGGGAAAGAGCTCTGTTTTGAGAGGCAGAAGCCAGGCTTGTCAATCCCTTGCTAAGTGTTTGTGACTTAAGTAAGTTCCCATTTCTGGAGCTCAGTTTCCTCAAGTGTAAGATGGGAATCAGGGCTGAGTAGTCTCCAAGCTCCACCAGCTCCAGCATCCTGATGTAACCATGGGCTCTTTGTAGCGGACAGCTGGTGGCATGGGTCCCCAGGGTCTACAAGGGCCACTGTCATCGCACTCTTTGCAAAGACTGGAGACTTCTCGTGCGTTCACTGACACTGTTTGCTGCTGTCCATATGAAGGTGGGATATAATTGTGGGGCCCCTACTCTCCCCATGGTCCATATGCTTTATTAAAATAACCCCCTGGAATAAGCTAGATGCTGCCTTATTGCTAAAATGGCCAGTGACCTCATCTGAAAATGGCTCCTGAGCCTGAAATCCCAGTGGGGCTTCTGTCCCACTGTCTGTCAGTCTCGATTTTACATTTGGACCTGATTTTCCTTCCATAGGATATTCAGAAACACTCTTCATTAACTTTGTACTTATTTAGTTTCAATAAAAACAAGGCAAATGCATAATGAGCATTTTAACAATAAATAAATTAGAACTTGAGATTGTTATAACAATATACACTGTGAGAATGAAGAGTCTAAAAATAAAGACAAAACCATAAACACCTCTGCTTTCTCTCTGGAAATCAAAAACGCACCACTGGTTTTAGGACAAAGGAAGAATAATGAAAGGAACTGGAAAATTTTCTTCCCACCTAATAGAGGGAAGGTAGTTGCCTGGAGTTGGATGAGGAACAGTTGTATCCAAAACAGTAAACTTGCCCTAAAAAGGCTTGATTATTAGTTCCACTAAAAAAAAAAGCAGCAACAACAAGGATAAATGTAAAACTGATGTTAGGAGATTTTTAAAAGCTGCAACCTCTGAAAAACGAAGTAGTCGTTTGCAAAATTCTGTTCCAATCAACAGAATTGTTTCCTTCAGAAAAAACAGTCGGACACTCCCCATCCTCCGTCCCAGCACAGCCTGGAAATTGTTCTTTCTTCCTGTGGGACACGGAGATGTTCAAACGCTTCGTCAAGACTGTCATGCCCTAAAAAATTCTGAGTGTCATTGTGGAATAATCAACCTCAGACTGAATGTTACAGATTTTCCGAGGCTTGTTGCAATTAAGGAAAATTGGAGGCTAGTGGTAGAGGAGTCTGGGATGAGACAAGGTGAACCTCTTGTGATGGGAGCCATCGGAAGGGCGTGGCCCAGGGCTCACAGCAGCCCTTGGCATTGGCTTTTGGAACTCTGCGTACTCCACACACTTAGATTTAGGGTACAACATAGGATGGGGGCCAAGTATTAACCTGTGTTTTTGTTTCTCTAAATTGCTTCAGGTGATGTATCCTGAAGCTTGTATGTCTAAGAAACACGGTAACAAATGCACAAACAGAAAGCAAAATAATTCCATGGAGTGAAACGATCCCTGTTCTGAAAAATATTCTTTTATGTTAAAAACTTCGTAGGAGAGAATGAAGCCAAAACTGAGATATCCAAAATATTTTAAAATTTGGAAGTACATATATGTGTGTATGGGTGTGTGTTTCCACATATATACGCACATTTGAATCTTAACTTCTCTCTCTGAGTTTGGGGTGAATCTGATAATCACATTTATCTTGTTATAAACTTCATGACTTGCCTCTTTCCTGTGCGTGCTTCTCCCTACTCCTACCCACTGGGCCCCGGCCCACACTTTGGAGGAGTTTTAGAAAATGATTGTGCTCAATTAAGATCCATTGATGGACACTTTGGTGTATTAAAAGAGTCCCCATAGCCTGCAGTGAAGTGGAGTTGGGTAAAAAAGTAGAAGCAAATTAGTCATGAAAACATGTTCCCGTGGTAAAAAAATAATCTAGGGACCTAGACGCAGGCCGAGGAGACCAGGGAAACAGGCAGGGCACAGTGAGCCACAACTCATTAAATAGAAACGGTTCTGGGGGAAGAAGAAAGCAAACGGGTTGGAAAGGCAGGGAAGCTGTACATCCACAGGGCTTTGCAGCGGCTCTGAGCACTTGGAACCGGATCACAGAAATTCAGAGCTGGAAGGGAGCTGACAGATCACCAAATTCAACCCCTTTATGTTGCAGATGAGGAAACCAAGGTTGAATGCTTTGCCCCAGGTCCCAGCTAAATCAGAGCAGAAGCAGGGCTGGGGCCCAGGACTCTCTACCATCAGCCTGGGGCCTCCTCACCACTAGGCAGTGGGACCTGCTTCTTCTATTTGGCCACTCCTGTTTGTTGAAATTTCACTAGGAAGTGATAAAGGAACTATGGAAAACCAGAATTGATAAATAACTGAAAAAGTGACCAGGGAATTACCACAAAAGGTTATGGTACAATACAAGAGTTTCTCAATGCTGGCTGCACATTAAAGCAAGGCACCACGGCTCACTAGTTTAATCAGAATTAATGTGAGTGAGGCTCTGACACCGATCATTATAAAAGGTCCCAGACGATTCGCATGTGCAGCCACAGTTGACATAAAAGATGTGGATTTGAATCCTGCTATTATTATTAGCTGTGTGACTTTAGGCATGTATGTAGTTACTTGACCTCTCTGAGCTTCTCTTTACTCGTGTGTGAAATGGAGCCAATAATACCTTTCTAAGGTCACTGTGAGATTAGATGAGATAAAGCATATGTCTCAGAGTAGTCGGTATTTGTCATTAAATGTTTGTTTCCTTTATGAAACATGAATCTCAGTGATTATAATTAGAGATTTTATTGTTTTGTGAACTATTGTTGAGTTTTTTCCCCTAGTGTGTTCTTAACTCCCTGAATGCGTTCTCAACAATTCTCGCTGAAAATTCAAGAATGGTTTTCAATTTTCAGAATAAGGTGATGGGGCAGAGTGTGTAGCCACCAAGAAAGTCATAGTTAATTCATTGACGAGGCTGCTTCTTCTGAGATTCTGGAAGGCTGCCTGGAGGAGGTGAGCCTCGTGGCTGGCATAAGAGGATAGCTGAAGAATTCCCAAATGAAACTACATGGCAGTTGATACATGAATAAACCTTAAACGGCATCGTCACATATCGAGAAAACCATTGCCTTTTCACTTTCTTTTCAGTGCTTCTTATGCTATCAATGACATTTCACTCGCTAATATCACTGTTTAAAGAGACTTGATCTCAGAGCCTTCTTAGAATTTAACATTGTTTCACCTTAATTCTGTTTATGTTTATGGTTGGCTTTTATTGATAGCAAGTGATACAGGTTTTCCATTTATAATGAATGGAAATGTAAATTTATGTAAGGAAAAAATATGCCGACTTAAAGAAAATTCTTAAGTGAACAAGGTAGGAGTGGTAAGCAGACAGTGAAAAAATCATGAAGGTGGAAGATTCCTGGGTTCCTGGGTCTTGCCTTACCTGTGAGACCTCAGGCTAGAACAATAATACACTCTTTCTGGACCTCAGTTTCCTCCCCCCAAATAAAAGTGTTAGATTTGACAATGCCTAAGATTGCTTTCAATTTGGGCATATCTGATTTTCAAATTCATCACAATTTGCCATCAGTCGTCGATAATAGTGTATTATCAATAGTTGAGGACTATTATCAATAGACTTTGACGATAGTCTCAGTTGTCAAAGATATAAAAAATCACCCCATTAAAAAAGGGGATGGAAAATAAATTTCTATTTCATATCCCCATAGAAGACCTTGTGGATTACTGGTTCTTAGTAAAACCATCTTTACTGGGAGCCATACTCTTCTACTAGATTCTTCTTCTCTTGCTGATAGCCCCTATTCATTAACTTTAAAGACTGTTGTGATCTGGGTGATTACCTACATTCAAAGGTAACGCCCAAGCCAGGTGCATCCTTTTGTGAATTTCCCAGGCAATTAGGTCTGTGGATTATTGCTGGGTTAGCGTTATTTCCCCCTTTTTGGCACTCTTGGGAAATCTGAAATACAGGATAGATTCTCCCACTGCAGAGTGGTAGTAAAATATTAATTGGTATAAAAAAGCATTAATTTGGTAGTTTGGATATAATGATGGCATCAATGCTTCACCCGCTGCCGCCAGATTCCTAACCATGTGAGTAATGGTTCAGAGCACACAGACGCTGAGGGGGTAGGGCTGGTGTCCTGGGGCGTGAGGGCTGTTGGGGAGAACCTCTAGGTTTTCATGGTGTTGTTCTCCGAGGCTGGTGCCTGCTGGGAAGGGCCAGAACTGGGGCGAGGCTAGCCAGGCGCCCAGGGTGCAAGATTCAGGGAGGCACTCTCAGCCTCCTGCAAGTGCTTCCTCGGAGACCTGGCCCTCTGAAAACTGCTGATTGATGATTCACGATTCAAGATCTGCTGATACTTGTCTCAGCACCGCTCTGGGTGGTGGAGAACCAATTTCTCACGCCCAGTCACCATCCTTCTCTCCTCTCCCCTCTATGCCTTCACTACTTGGCTGCAAGGTCATTTCAGGCTCAGAGGTGGTCTTCTTCCTCCACTAATTCAAAGTCTCCTTTGCCAGTGGCAACTCCTGCACCACCTTTGTTTTGTGTCGTTTTCTGGTTACTATTCCCTGGGATGAGAATGTCAATGAACTCTGGAAATAAGGGTTGTAAGGATTCAACCAGTGTCTTTTCAATGCTTTTCATGTCACAAACATTGTTCTAGACCCTTTCTAGTGCATTATTTCACCTAAGCCTTTCTATATTATTATGCCCACCTTAGCAAAGGGGCAACTGAAGCTTAGAAAATAACCCAGTTTGCTTTCAGGCGGTAACGGGCTTCTGAAAGTAGTGATTTTATATGACCCCATTCTGTAGAAAGTTTTTTTGAGTTTTCCAATAGAGGAGAAATGTTGGGGAAATTTCCCAGAAGGTCAAAGTCTTTGGGATGGATGTGAGCTTCCCTTGATAAGGGTTGGGAAAATACCGCTGACAAGGCACGATAATCCTTTTGGTTGCAAGGGGCTTGGAAGAAGAAGGACAAGCCTGGATGCTTTGTTGAGAGTTGACTTTGAGGCAGGGGATCCATGGGCCGTGGAGCTTTAAGAAGACCCATAAAGGGAACTGGGTCGTTGGGTCTGGAGTTACAGGTGGATCCAGGAATCTTATTCAGTGACCCAACCTAGCCATGGTGGGCAGCTCCAGGCTTGAGAATGAATTGTTTGGAAGTGTGTGGAAACATTGTGTTAAGGCAATGGAGAGTTTGCTAGCAATTTTTTCACCCATTCATTTACTCACTCACTCACTCAAAAATGCTTAGTGAGCATCTGCTAAGTGCCACATAATAATCTCATCCTGAGGATACAGAGGGAAACCACCAGGTGAGAGCCTGGCTGTCTGGACGCTGTAGGCTGAGATCCTGCAACACTTCAAGGTTGAGGGAAAAAGGAGGAGTGAGTAAGGAGACCAGGAAGGACTGGCCAGGGAGGTGTCTGGGAAACTAGGAGGGAGTGGTGTTAAGTAAACCCAAAGAATAGAGTGTTTCCAGAACACTCCAGCCCTGATGGTGGGGACAGGAAGCTAAGGAGAGGACTGTCAAATAATCTGTTTACCACCTTACACCCTGACAACTTCCAACTTTTCCTCTTCAGCGTTTTCTCAAGAGGCTTTACTTTAACATCATTCATATTGGGATAGAGCAAATGAGGTACAGCCACAAAGGAGCGTATGTACATCGATGGGGACTCTTGCAGTGATGCTGGGCTCTTGCTGCATTCTTCTGGGAGGCAAGTCCCATTGCCTGCGGCATGCTTTAAAGTGAAGTGTTTCAAGTGGCAGAGAGCAGCCTGCCATGACAGAGAAAAGCTGGAGTGGCAGCAATGCCTCCAATGGCAGGAAATTCAGAAAATGCTCCCCAGAAACCCACTCCCTTCAGTGCGATCAAGACAATATCATGATACCAACCCATTTGCTCCTGAGAATAATTACAAGTACCATTTGTACAATCCTTGAGAGTTTATAAAGTGCTTCCATGGGTGTTGTATAATGGATTTTATTTGAGCTTGATGTGTGTGAACAGACGAGGAGCCCCCAAATCCTTCCACATCAGCATGTCGGCTTGTGTAAGTCCCTGTCTCCTTCCCAAAGTGGAGCCATGGAAACCATGGCTGCCCCTTGGGACTGGTATCCTGCCTCCCAGCAATCATGACTCTGAATCTGGAGGATACGGGAGATTTTCTATTTTCTCCTATATATCTCAGAGTTTTCCAAATGTTTTGTCATAAGCATGCCTATGTTTGTAATTAGAAAAAAAAAGAGTTATTTAAACAAATCAGGGGAAGCAAGGTTCTGAAATTCACCAGTCAACAAGACTTGCCTACCCTCGAGCTGGACCAGTGGACTGGCCAGCTCCTTTGGTCAAGCATCCTGGATCAGAAGAGCCATCGCTGTTTTGAAGAGGGGCCATCAAGGTCATCTAGTCAACACCCTTCACGCACCAGTCAGTGTGCAAAGAGCAGAACTAGCCAGAAGCAGTGTCCTACTTCTTTAAAAGAGATACTTGGAAAGGTTTAATGCCAGCAGAGCAAAGCCAAAGATATCAATCCTTGTAGATTCTGAATGTGCTGTTTTCTTTCTTAAATCATTACATTTTTATTAAATAATATGAGATCCTTAAAGGAAGTGTGGTAACTAAAAAAAGGAAAAACATTCTATCCATTAAAGGTGATCTCAAAGTTTCTCCCCCCTCCTCCAGTCTTCCTAAATGGAAGTAGGCAGGGTTTTTTTTTTTTTTTTGCATAATGGTATTTATATTTGTTTGAATTTCTGAAATTTCTTTTCCAGAATTATATCTTAAATCTGAATAATTGAGAGTAACAACTCATTATATAAAAAAAATCTTTTTAAAGCTTTACACAGAGTGAAAAAAAAAAGGCTCCTATAGCCTCCATCAGCCGCTGCAGTTTCATTAGTTGGATACAGGGTGGTTCCCTGGGGTGGTAGCCCACAGGACAGGCCATCGGTGCTTTATTTTTATTTTTATTTTTTTAACATCATTATTGGGATATAGTTGCTTTACAATGTTGTGTTAGTTTCTGCTGTATAACAAAGTGAATCAGCTATACATATACATACATCCCCATATCTCCTCCCTCTTGTGTCTCCCTCCCACCCTCCCTATCCCACCCTTCTAGTTGGACACAAAGCACTGAGCTGATCTCCCCGTGCTATGCGGCTGCTTCCCACTAGCTATCTATTTTACATTTGGTAGTGTATGTATGTCCATGCCACTCTCTCACATTGTCCCAGCTTCCCCTTCCACCCCGTGTCCTCAGGTATGTTCTCTACGTCTGCATCTTTATTCCTGCCCTGTCACTAGGTTCATCAGTACCATTTTTTTAGATTCCATATATATGTGTTAGCATACGGTATTTGTTTTTCTCTTTCTGACTTACTTCACTCTGTATGACAGACTCCAGGTCCATCCACCTCATTACAAATAACTCAACTTCGTGTCTTTTTATGGCTGAGTCATATTCCATTGTATATATGTGCCACATCTTCTTTATCCATTCATCTGTCGATGGACACTAAAGTTGATTCCATGTCCTGGCTATTATAAATAGAGCTTCAATGAACATTGTGGTACATGACTCTTTTTGAATTATGGTTTTCTCTGGGTATAAGCCAAGTAGTAGGATTGCTGGGTCATATAGTAGTTCTATTTTTAATTTTTTAAGGAACCTCCATACTGTTCTCCATAGTGGCTGTATCAATTTACATTCCTACAAACAGTGCAAGAAGGTACCGTTTTTTCCATATCCTCTCCAGCATTTATTGTTTGTAGATTTTTTGATGATGGCCATTCTGACTGGTTTGAGGTGATACCTCATTGTACTTTTGATTTGCATTTCTCTAATGATTAATGATGTTGAGCATCCTTTCATGTGTTTGTTGGCAATCTGTAGATCTTCTTTGGAGAAATGTCTATTTAGGTCTTCTGCCCATTTTTGGATTGGGTTTTTTGTTTTTCGATATTGAGCTGCATGAGTTGCTTGTAAATTTTAGAGATTAATCCTTTGTCAGTTGCTTCAGTTGAAAATATTTTCTCCCATTCTGAGGGTTGTCTTTTGGCCCTGTTTATGGTTTCCTTTGCTGTGCAAAAGCTTTTAAGTTTCATTAGGTCCCATTTGTTTATTTTTGTTTTTATTTCCATATCTCTAGGAGGTAGGTCAAAAAGGATCTTGCTGTGATTTATGTCATAGAGTGTTCTGCCTATGTTTTCCTCTAAGAGTTTTAGAGTGTCTGGCCTTACGTTTAGGTCTTTAATCCATTTTGAGTTTATTTTTGTGTATGGTGTTAGGAAGTGTTCTGATTTCATTCTTTTACATGTAGCTGTCCAGTTTTCACAGCACCACTTATTGAAGAGGCTGTCTTTTCTCCATTGTATATTCCTGCCTCCTTTATCAAAAATAAGGTGGCCATATGTGCATGGGTTATCTCTGGGCTTTCTAGCCTGTTCCAATTATCTGTATTTCTGTTTTTGTGCCAGTACCATACCGTCTTGATTACTGTAGCTTTGTAGTATAATCTGAAGTTCAGGACCCTGATCCCTCCAGCTCCATTTTTCTTTCTCAAGATTGCCTTGGCTATTTGGAGTCTTTTGTATTTCCATACAGATTGTGAAATTTTTTGTTCTAGTTCTGTGAAAAATGCCATTGATAGTTTGATAAGGATTGTATTGAATCTGTAGATTGCTTTGGGTAGTAGAGTCATTTTCACAATATTGATTCTTCTAATCCAAGAACATGGTATATCTCTCCATCTGTTGGTATCATCTTTAATTTCTTTCATCAGTGTCTTATAGTTTTCTGCATGCAGGTCTTTTGTCTCCTTAGGTAAGTTTATTCCTAGGTATTTTATTCTTTTTGTTGCAATGGTAAATGAGAGTGTTTCCATAATTTCTTTTTCAGATTTTTCATCATTAGAGTACAGGAATGCAAGAGATTTCTGTGCATTCATTTTGTATACTGCTACTTTACCAAATTCATTGATGAGCTCTAGTAGCTTTCTAGTAGCATCTTTAGGATTCTCTATGTATAGTATCATGTCATCTGCAAACAATGACAGCTTTACTTCTTCTCCGATTTGGATTCCTTTTATTTCTTTTTCTTCTCTGATTGCTGTGACTGAAACTTCCAAAACTATGTTGAATAATAGTGGTGAGAGTGGACAACCTTGTCTTGTTCCTGATCTTAGAGGAAATGGTTTCAGTTTTTCACCATTGAGAGTGATGTTGGCTGTGGGTTTGTCATATGTGGCCTTTATTATGTTGAGGTAAGTTCCCTCTATGCCTAGTTTCTGGAGGGTTTTTATCATAAATGGGGGTTGAATTTTGTTGAAAGATTTTTATACATCTATTGAGATGATCATATGGTTTTTCTCCTTCAATTTGTTAATATGGTTTATCACATTGATTGATTTGCATATATTGAAGAATCCTTGCATTCCTGGAATAAACCCCACTTGATCATGGTGTATGATCCTTTTAATGTGCTGTTGGATTCTGTTTGCCAGTATTTTGTTGAGGTTTTTTGCATCTGTTCATCAGTGATATTGGTCTGTAGTTTTCTTTCTTTGTGACATCTTTGTCTGGTTTTGGTATCAGGGTGATGGTGGCCTTGTAGAATGAGTTTGGGAGTGTTCCTCCCTCAGCTTTTTTGGGAAGAGTTTAGAAGGATAGGTGTTAACTCTTCTCTAAATGTTTGATAGAATTCACCTTAAAGCAGTCTGGTCCTGGGCTTTTGTTTTCTGGAAGATTTTTATTCACAGTCTCAATTTCAGTGCTTGTGACTGGTCTGTTTATATTTTCTATTTCTTCCTGGTTCAGTCTCAGATGGTTGTGCCTTTCTAAGAATTTGTCCATTTCTTTGTGGTTGTCCATTTTATTGGCATGTAGCTGCTTGTAGTAATCTCTCATGATCCTTTGTATTTCTGCAGTGTCAGTTGTTACTTCTCCTTTTTCATTTCTAATTCTGTTGATTTGAGTCTTCTCCCTTTTTTTCTTGATGAGTCTGGCTAATGGTTTATCCATTTTTTTAATCTTCCCAAAGTACCAGCTTTTAGTTTTATTGATCTTTGCTATTGTTTTCTTCATTTCCTTTTCCATTTACTTCTGATCTGATCTTTATGATTTCTTTCCTTCTGCTAACTTTAGGGGGCTTTTGTTCTTCTTTCTCTAATTGCTTTAGGTGTAAGGTTAGGTTGTTTATTTGAGATGTTTCTTTCTTGAGGTAGGATTGAATTGCTATAAACTTTCCACTTAGAACTGCTTTTGCTGCAACCCATAGGTTTTGAGTCATCTTGTTTTCATTGTCATTTGTTTCTAGGAATTTTTTTATTTCCTTCTTGATTTCTTCAGTGATCTCTTGGTTATTTAGTAGTGTATTGTTTAGCCTCCATATGTTTGTATATTTTACAGATTTTTTCCTGTAATTGATATGTAGTCTCACAACGTTGTGGTCAGAAAAGATACTCGATATGATTTAAATTCTCTTAAATTTACCAAGGCTTGATTCGTGACACAAGATATGATCTACCCTGGAGAATATCCCATGAGCACTTGAGAAGCAATTGGAATCTGTTGTTTTTAGATGGCATATCCTATAAATATTAATTAAGCCCATCTTGTTTAATGTATCATTTAAAGCTTTTGTTCCCTTATTTATTTTCATTTTGGATGATCTGTCCATTGGTGAAAGTGGGGTCTTAAAGTCCCCTACTATGATTGTGTTACTGTCGATTTCCCCTTTTATGGCTGTTAGTGTTTGCCTTATGTATTGAGGTGCTCCTATGTTGGGTGCATAAACATTTACAATTGCTAAATCTTCTTCTTGGATGGATCCCTTGATCTTTATGCAGTGCCCTTCTTTGTCTCTTGTAATAGTCTTTATTTTAAAGTCTCTTTTGTCTGCTATGAGAATTGCTACTCCAGCTTTCTTTTAATTTCCATTTCCATAGAATATCTTTTTCCACCCCTTCACTTTCAGGCTGTATGTGTCCCTAGGTCTGAAGTGGGTCTCTTGTAGACAGTTTTTCCCTTTCATCACGTTAAATGTGTCCTCCCACTCCCTTCTGGCTTGCAGTTTCTGCTGAAAGATCAGCTGTTAACCTTGTGGGGATTCCCTTGTATGTTATTTGTTGTTTTTCCCTTGCTGCTTTTAATATTTTTTGTTTGTATCTACTTTTTGATAGTTTGATTAATATGTGTCTTGACGTGTTTCTTCTTGGATTTATTCTGTATGGGGCACTCTGCCCTTCCTGGACTTGATTGACTATTTCCTTTCCCATATTAGGAAAGTTTTCAACTATAATCTCTTCAAATATTTTCTCAGTCCCTTTCTTTTTCTCTTCTTCTACTAGGACCCCTATAATTTGAATGCTGGTGTGTTTAATGTTGTCCCAGAGGTCTCTGAGACTGTCCTCAATTCTTTTCATTGTTTTTTCTTTATTCTGCTCTGCAGTAGCTATTTCCACTATTTTATCTTCCAGGTCACTTATCCTTTCTTCTGCCTCAGTTATTCTGGTATTGATTCTTTCTAGAGAATTTTTAATTTCATTTATTGTGTTGTTCATCATTGTTTGTTTTCCCTTAAGTTCTTCTAGGTCCTTGTTAAATGTTTCTTGTATTTTCTCCATTCTGTTTCCAAGATTTTGGATCATCTTTACTATCATTACTCTGAATTCTTTTTCAAGTAGACTGCCTATTTCCTCTTCATTTCTTTGGTCTGGTGGGTTTTTACCTTACTCCTTCATCTGCTGTGTGTTTCTCTGTCTTCTCATTTTGCTTAACTTACTGTGTTTGAGGTCTCCTTTTCACAGGCTGCATGTTTGAGTTCCTGTTGTTTTTGGTGTCTGCCCCCAGTGGGTAAGGTTGGTTCAGTGCATTGTGCAGGCTTCCTGGTGGAGGGGACTGGTGCCTGTGTTCTGGTGGATGAGGCTGGATCTTGTCTTTCTGGTGGGCAGGACCACATCTGGTGGTGTGTTTTGGGGTGTTGTGACCTTTTTATGATTTTAGGCAGCCTCCGCTAATGGGTGAGGTTGTGTTCCTGTCTTGCTAGTTGTTTGGCATAGGGTGTTCAGCACTGTAGCTTGCTGGTTGTTGAGCAGAGCTGGGTCTTAGAAGTGAGATGGTGATCTCTTGGAGAGCTTTCGCCATTTGATATTACGTGGAGCCGGGAGGTCTCTGGTGGACCAATGTCCTGAACTCGGGTTTCCCACCTCAGAGGCACAGGCCTGACATCTGGCTGGAGCACAAAGACCCTGTCAGCCACAGGGCTTCAAAGAAAAGGGGAAAAGAAATAAATAAAGAAAGAAAAAATAAAAGTTATTAAAATAAAACATTATTAAAAATAAAAGAAATTAAAAAGTAATAAAAAAAAAAGAAAGAAGAGAGCAACCAAACCAAAAGCAACTCCACCAATGTTAACAAGTGCTAAAATCTATACAGAAAAAAAAAACCAAAAACGGACAGGTAGAACCTGAAGACAAATGGTAAAAGCAGAGTTATACAGACAAAATCACACAAAGAAGCATACACATACACAGTCACAAAAAGAGAAAAAGGAAAAAAGTATATATATATATATATATATATATATATATATATATATATATAAAAGGAAGACAGTAACAAAATCAATAAACAAATCTACCAATGAGATTAACCTCTAAATACTAAACTAAGATAAACATAAAACCAGAGACAAATTAGATTCAGAAAGCAAACCCCAAGTCTACAGTTGCTCCCAAAGTCCACTGCCTCAATTTTGGGTTGATTTGTTGTCTATTCCGGTATTCCAGAGATGCAGGGTACATCAAGTTGATTGTGGAGATTTAATCCACTGCTCCTGAGGCTGCTGGGAGAGATTTCCCTTTCTCTTCTTTGTTCGCACAGCTCCCGGGATTCAGCTTTGGATTTGGTCCCGCCTCTGTGTGTAGGTCACCTGAGGGCATCTGTTCCCCGCCCACCCAGACAGGACAGGGTTAAAGTAGCAGCTGATTCGGGAGCTGTGGCTCACTCAGGCTGGGGGGCGGGAGGGATGCAGAATGCGGGGCGAGCCTGTGGCAGCAGAGGCCGGCATGACATTGCACCAGCTTGAGGCTCCCTATATGTTCTCCCACGGTAGTTGTCCCTGGGTCATGGGACCCTGGCTGTGGCAGGCTGCACAGGCTCCTGGGAGGGGAGGTGTGGATAGTGACCTGTGCTTGCACAGAGGCTTCTTGGTTGCTGTAGCAGCAGCCTTAGTGTCTCATGCCTGTCTCTAGGGTCCGCGCTGATAGCCACAGCTTGCCCCCATCTCTGAAACTCGTGTAGGCGTTGCTCTGAATCCCCTCTCCTCGTGCACCCTGAAACAACAGTGTCTTGCCTCTAAGGCAGTTCCAGACTTTTTCCAGGACTCCCTCCCAGCTAGCTCTGGTGCACTAGCCCCAGAGCTAGTGTTCACGCAGCCAATCCTCTCCCTGGGATCCGACCTCCGAAGCCTGAGCCTCAGCTCCCATCCCCCACCCACCCCAGCGGGTGAGTAGACAAGCCTCTCGGGCCAGTGAGTGCTGGTCGGCACCGATCCTCTGTGTGGGAATCTCTCCGCTTTGCCCTTTGCACCCCTGTTGCTGCACTCTCTTCTGTAGCTCTGAAGCTTCCCCCCCACCCCTCGCCCATCTCTGCCAGTGAAGGGGCTTCCTAGTGTGTGGAAACCTTTCCTTCCTTCCTTCCTTTTCCTTCACAGCTCCCTCCCCGAGGTGCAGGTCCTGTCCCTATTCTTTTGTCTGTGTTTTTCCTATTTTCTTTTGCCCTACCCAGGTACGTGGGGAGTTTCTTGCCTTTTGGAAAGCCTGAGGTCTTCTGCCAGAGTTCAGGAGGTGTTCTGTAGGAGCTGTTCAACATGTAGATATATTTCTGATGTATTTGTGGGGAGGAAGGTGATCTCCACATCTTACTCCTCCGCCATCTTGAAGGTCTCCCCTCCATCAGTGCTTTATAATATGATTTTCCTCTCTGCCAACTTCCTTATTATTTATTTGTTTATTTTTGGGTGTGTCGGGTCTTTGTTGCATGCGCGCGGGCTTTCTCTAGTGGTGGTGAGCGGGAGCTACTCTTCCTTGTGGTGCGTGGGCTTCTCATTGTGGTGGCTTCTCTTGTTGTGAAGCATGGGCTCTAGGAATGCGGGCTTCAGTAGCTGTGGCATGTGGGCTCAGTAGTTGTGGCGCATGGGCTTTGTTGCTCCTCGGCATGTGGGATCTTCCCGGACCAGGGCTCGAACCCATATCCCCTGCATTGGCAGACAGATTCTTAACCACTGCGCCACCAGGGAAGTCCTGAGTTCCTAATTTTAATTGCAATTTTAAAGGAAGGGCAACTGGATGGTACATCACCAGACTGCTTGCTTCTCCAAGACTAGGTTTCTGTTCCATTATTCAGAAAGATGACTTGGCAGGGTATAATATTCTTGGTTTATAACTTTGTCATCCAAAGGTCATTGCTTCAAAAAACATTTAAAATATATCCTAGTTCCCTACCCTCCCTTACACCCCAAGCCCACCTCCATGATTTTCTTGGAACATGATGAGCTGTTTGATCATCATATTCATACTCTTTTTTTTCTCTGGAGGAAGATTTTCCTTAACTATGGTTTTAGATATTGTGTTTATTCCAATTTGGATATGGTGTTTCTTCTCCCTTTTAAGTTTGATCTTTATTATACATATATATATTTTTTTCTTTTTTAAATTTTCTCCCATCATTTAAAGTTTTGTCTGGATTCTAGGAGAACTACTGAAGTTTGCCCTTCATGCTATTAATTGATATTCTGCAAGGTCAATTATGCTCTTTACTGTCTCCAATGTAGTTTTATATTCTGTTATTGCTTTTCTAATTTTCCTGAAGCCTTTTCTATCTGACCTGTATCACTTTGAATCTCATCCTGCTGATTTTTTTCACCTCAATTATTTATCTCTTACTGAGGTTCTCTTTTTTGCCTCATAGAGGCCAGTTTGTTCTCTATTTAAATGATAAGTCCAGAATATCTTCCCCAATTCCATTTTTCATAACATACTTTTTCCAGAAGCCTGAACACCCTCTCAATTTTTATAATGGTTTTCCCTATTTTTATTCAATTTCTGCCTTGTTCTTCATCTTTTAATATTTTTCTGCTTGGTTAGTCCTCAAATAGAAAGGATGTCTCACTTACTCTTGACCTTGCTTTCTGGTGCTGGTTGCATTTTTTTCTCAGAGGTTTAGCTACATTTTAATTCCAGGGTGACTCTTCAGGACTGAGACGGGAGTTTCTTTTTAGTCTTCCTAGCTCTAATGTTCTGAAAAGATGGAATGGGCAGAAGTGGAAACTCCCAGCATGGACTGATCCTAGAACTCTCCATGTCTCTTTTTCCCCTTGCCCTTTACGTCATGTCATCTGGAAGGACAATATCTCCTGTGATCTTAAATGTGACTCTCAGCTTCTCTGTATTTCTTGAAAGATACCTTATAAGGGCTGTGGTATAATCCATTAATTACTTCCTTGAGAGTCTTATAATCTGAGTTCATGCCCCATGCTATTTCTGAACTGCTTTGTGAATTTTGTTTAGTTCTTTCACTTCTTTGAGCTTCCCTTACCTAAAACAAAGTCAATAATATTGCTATCATTATGGAGTGTTGTGAGGTTTAAATGAGATAATGCTTATTGAGCCCTTAGCACACTGCACAGTAAATTTTAAAGATTAGCTGCTGTGGACTTCCCTGGTGGTACAGTGGCTAAGACTCTGTGCTCCCAGTGCAGGGGGCCCGGGTTCGATCCCTGGTCAGGGAACTAGATCCCACATGCCACAGCTAAGAGGTCACATGCTGCAGTGAAAATCCTTCATGCTGCAGCTAAGATCTGGCACAGCCAAATAAATAAATAAATAAATATTAAAATAAAGTTTAGCTACTGTTGTCATTATTAATATTACTATTCTGTCTTTAGATAGAGTTATAAAGAGAGGTATTGATTGAGGTGGAGGGCATGAAACAGTACACTGATAGCTTCAAAAAGAAGCCTTCCCCCTGCTCATGGTGGAAAGACAGATGTTTGTTTAATTTTGTGATTGGCTCAGATGTTGAATTCCTAAATCTCAGTGGACAATGGGGGAATATTTCCAATCAAGCACAAAAATGGTGAGTCACAAAATTAATTTCCAGTCTGGTTTGGTCTTCTTAATTAGTAGAACTTCCTTCTAGATCCTGATAAGAGTTTGACTGGAAATCACAGTTTTCTTATTGCTGTGATGTTTTTGTCTTCTGGGTCTTCAAAGGTATTTTTGTGGGAATACTGGTGGTGTTGTGTCCAGAGCAGTTATTCAGTTATAATTTTAAGTTGGAAGTCTCCAGCTTTATTTCTCAGCTGGTTTTCAAATACAAATTACCAAGTTTAACCAGTTAGATACATGAAAGCAAAATATGTTACAAAAGTGATTTCTTTTATTCCCAGGAACTGCTATAAGCAGTTCTGTTTTTATCCAGATTTCATTTGTTAAATGTGTTCTAAGCCAGGGATGATAGAACCTTCTCTTTTCCTTCATTAGCATGTTGATATTCTATCATTCTCCTTATGATACCATAATGGAATTACATGTTTTGCATTCTTATGGACCTTTTTAACCACTTATTTGTGTTTCCTACAGCGTTTTTCAAGATCAAGCACAGAAACGAATTCAATGCCCTTGGCTTTGAAATTCAAATATATTTGAAAATGTTGCTTGAACTCCACTGTATGATATAGCACTCCTGCTGAAACCACTGTTATTCTAAAAAAATAAATCTTAGGATCTGAATTATCTCTTTATGTTGTAGAAAGATAGGTATAATTTTAGTTGCAATGTTTTTAGATAACCTTGATCTGGTTCACCAGAGTTCATATTCAAAGCTGCTGTATTTTCCTGTTGACAAGGATGCTGGGAGAAGCTTATTTGGAAGTGATGGAAAGAATAGTGTCCCACTTGGTAAGGGTGTTACTGTCCACCCTGAGTTTTGCTAAGGCTGTGCCCAATTATCCACTGATAAGTTTAGCACTGACATGGCATTTAGTTGTAAAATGTTTTCAGTTCTCTGAAAAACTCTCCTCAGACATAGGTTATGACCATTATCACCCTACTGTTCACAGAGTCTAATGTAATGTCATATGGTCCAGGGGTTTTTGGTTTCTTTAGTCAACTCATTTCCTTAAATACTGACTGAGGTGACATTTGGTTGCTTGCCACATGATAAATAGTGAGGTTAGAATGCCTCATTCTGTGGTTGGGACATTGGGACATGGACATGATGCCTTCTTTTTGAGCATAAGAAATACAAGGATTTTTTTTTCTTTTTGTCACCCCATGTGGCTTGCAGGATCTTGGTTCTCGAGCTGGGGGTCGGGCTGAAGCTCCTGCAGAGGGAGCTCTGAGTCCAAACCACTGGACTAACAGAGAACCTTAGAATATTCATTGGAATATTCATTGGAGTGAGGTTTCACAGAGTTCCTCATCTCTACACCAAGACCCAGCTCTACCCAACAGCCTACAAACTTTAATGCTGGAAGCTTCAGG
The DNA here is from genome assembly GCF_963924675.1 of Phocoena phocoena. Lineage (NCBI taxonomy): Eukaryota > Metazoa > Chordata > Mammalia > Artiodactyla > Phocoenidae > Phocoena > Phocoena phocoena. Next base: position 18,285,240 of record NC_089231.1, read on the forward strand.
CCAAACAACCAGTAAGATGGGAAAACAATCTCACTCTTAAAAAAAAAAAAAATGAGATGGCAAAAAAATATGTCACAGATGAAAGAGCAAGGTAAAATCCTACAAGACAAAATAAATGTAGAGGAAATAGGCAATCTACCTGAAAAAGAATTCAGAGTAATGATAGTAAAGATGATCCAGAATCTCAGAAACAGAATGCAGGCATGGATTGAGAAAATACAAGAAATGTTTAACAAGGATCTAGAAGAACTAAAGAACAAACAAACAGAGATGAACAATACAATAACTGAAATGAAAAATACACAAGAAGGAATCAATAACAGAATAACTGAGGCAGAAGAACGAATAAGTGAGCTGGAAGACAAAATGGTGGAAATAACTGCCAAGGAGCAGAATAAAGAAAAAAGAATGAAAAGAATTGAATACAATTTCAGAGACCTCTGGGACAACACTAAACGCACCAACATTCGAATTATAGGGGTCCCAGAAGAAAAAGAGAAAAAGAAGGGACTGAGAAAATATTTGAAGAGATTATAGTTGAAAAATTCCCTAACATGAAAAAAGAAAGAGTCACCCAAGTCCAGGAAGCACAGAGAGTCCCATAGAGGATGAAATCTAGGAAAAACACACCAAGACACATATTAATCAAACTAACAAAAATTAAATTCAAAGAAAAAATATGAAAAGCAGCAAGGGAAAAACAAAAAATAACATACAAAGGAATTCCCATAAGATTATCAGCTGATTTTTCAGCAGAAACTCTACAGACCAGAAGTGAGTAGCAGGATATACTTAAAATGATGAAAGGAAAAAACCTGCAACCAAGATTACTTTACCCAGCAAGGATCTCATTCAGATTCTATGGAGAAATCAAAAGCTTTTCAGACAAGCAAAACCTAAGAGAATTCAGCACCACAAAACCAGCTTTACAACAAAAGCTAAAGAAGCTTCTCTAGGTGGGAGACATAAGAGAAGAAAAAGACCCACAAAAACAAAACAATTAAGAAAATTGTAATAGGAATATACATATCAATAATAACCTTGAATGTAAATGGATTAAATGCCCCAACCAAAAGACACAGACTGGCTGAATGGATACAAAAACAAGACCCATATATATGCTGTCTACAAGAGACCCATTTCAGACCTAGGGACACATACAGACTGAAAGTGAAGGGATGGAAAAAGTTATTCCATGCAAATGGAAATCAAAAGAAAGCTGGAGTAGCAATACTTGTTTCAGATAAAACAGACTTTAAAATGAAGACTTTTACAACAGATAAGGAGGGGAAGTAGATAATGATCAAAGGATCAATCCAAGAAGAAGATATAACAATTATAAATGTTTATGCACCCAACATAGGAGCACCTCAATACATAAGGCAAATGCTAACAACCATGAAAGGAGAAATTGACAGTTAAACAGTAATAGAAGGCGACTTTAACACCCCACTTACACAAATGGACAGATCACCCAAACAGAAAATAAATAAGGAAACACAAGCTTTAAATGACACAATAGACCAGATAGATTTACTTGATATTTATAGAGCATTCCACTCAAAAGTGGCAGAATGCACTTTCTTCTCAAGTGCACACAGACCATTCTCCAGGATAGATCACATCTTGGGTCACAAATGAAGCCTCAGAAAATTTAAGGAAATTGAAATCATATCAAGCATCTTTTCTGACAACAACACTATGAGACTGGAAATCAATTACAGGAAAAAAACGTGAAAAACACAAATACATGGAGGCTGAACAGTGTGCTACTAAATAACCAAGAGATCACTGAAGAAATCAAAGAAGAAATAACAAAATACATAGAAATAAATGACAATGAAAACACGATGACCCAAAACCTATGGGATGCAGCAAAAGCAGTTCTAAGAGGAAAGTTTAGAGCAATTCAGTCTCACCTCAAAAAACAAGAAAACTCTCAAATAAACAATTTAACCTTACACTTAAAACAACTAGAGAAAGAAGAACAAAGAAAACCCAAAGTCAGTAGATGGAAAGAAATCATAAAGATCAGAGCAGAAATAAATTAAATAGGGACTTCCTTGGTGGCACAGTGGTTAAGAATCTGCCTGCCAATGCAGGGGACATGGGTTCGAGCCCTGGTCTGGGAAGATTCCCACATGCTGTGAAGCAGCTGAGCCTGTGTGCTACTATAATGAGAAGCCCGCCTATAGCAACGAAGACCCAATGCAGACAAAAATAAGTAAATAAAATGAATAAATTTAAAAAAAAAGAAAGAATGAAATAGAAACAAAGAAAACAATAGCAAAAATCAATAAAACTAAAATCTGGTTCTTTGAGAAGACAAACAAAATTGATAAACCCTTAGCCAGACTCGTCAAGAAAAAAAGTGAGAGGATGCAAGTCAATAAAATTAGAAATGAAAAAGGAGAAATCACAACTGACATTGCAGAAACACAAAGGATTATATGAGACTACTACAAACAACTATATGCCAATAAAATGGACAACCACAAAGAAATGGACAAATTCTTGGAAAGGTACAATTTTCCAAGACTGAACTAGGAAGAATTAGAAAATATTAACAGACCTATCACAAGTAATGAAATTAAAACCATAATTAAAAATCTTCCAACAAACAAAAGACCAGGACCAGATGGCTTCACAGGCAAATTCTATCAAACATTTAGAGAAGAGCTAACACCGGCGCTTCTCAAACTCTTCCAAAAAGTTGCAGAGGGAGAAACACTCCCAAATTCATTTTATGAAGCCACCATCACCCTGATACCAAAACCAGAAAAAGATATCACAAAAACGAAAATTATAGACCAATATCACTGATGGACATAGATGCAAAAATCCTCAATAAAATACTAGCAAACAGAATCCAACAGCACATTAAAAGGATCATACACCATGATGAAGTGGGATTTATCCCAGGAATGCAAGAATTCTTCAATATACGCAAATCAATCAATGTGATACACCACATTAACAAATTAAGGAATAAAAACCATATGATCATCTCAATAGATGCAGAAAAAGCTCTTGACAAAACTCAACACCTACTTATGATAAAAACTCTCCAGAAAATGGGCACAGAGGGAACCTATCTCAACATAATGAAGGCCATATATGACAAATCCACAGCAAGCATCATACTCAATGGTGAAAAACTGAAATCATTTCCTCTAAGATCAGGAACAAGACAAGGATGTTCAATCTCACCACTCTCATTCAACATAGTTTTGGAAGTCCTAGCCATGGCAATCAGAGAAGAAAAATAAATAAAAGGAATACAAATTGGAAAAGAAGAAGTGTTTTACTTCTATCACTATTTGCAAATGATATGATACTATACATAGAAAATCCTAAAGATACTACTAGAAAACTATTAGAACTAATCAATGAATTTGATAAGGTTGCAGGATACAAAATTAATACACAAAAATCTCGGGCATTCCTATACACCAACAACGAAAAATCAGAAAGAGAAATTAAGGTAACAATCACATTTACTATCGCAACAAAAAGAATAAAATACCTAGGAATAAACTTACCTAAGGAGGCAAAAGACTTGTATTCAGAATACTATAAAACAATGGTGACAGAAATCAAAATGACATAAACAGATGGATAAAGATACCATGTTCTTGGATTGGAAGAATCAATATTGTGAAAATGACTATATTACCCAAAGCAATCTACAGATTCAGTGCAATCCCTATCAAACTACCAATGGCATTCTTCACAGAATTAGAGCAAAAAATTTTACAATTTGTATGGAAACACAGAAGACCCCGAAGAGCCAAAGAAATCTTGAGGAGGAAAAACGGAGTTGGAGGAATCAGGCTCCCCAGCTTCAAACTATACCACAAAGCTACAGTAATCAAGACAGTATGGTACTGGCACAAAAACAGAAATACAGATCAATGGTACAGGATAGAATGCCCAGAGATAACCCATGCACATATGGTCACCTTATCTTTGATAAAGGAGGCAAGAGTATACAATGGAGAAAAGACATCCTCTTCAATAAGTGGTGCTGGGAAAACTGGACAGCTACATGTAAAAGAATGAAATTAGAACACTCCCTAACACCATACACGGAAATAAACTCCAAATGGATTAAAGACCTAAATGTAAGACCAGACACTATAAAACTCTTAGAGGATAACATAGGAAAAACACTCTTTGACATAAACCACAGCAAGATCTTTTTTACCCACTTCCTAGAGTAACAGAAATAAAAACAAAAATAAACAAATGGGAGTGATATAACCTTAAAACCTTTTGCACAGCAAAGGAAACCATAAGCAAGACTAAAAGACAACCCTCAGAATGGGAGAAAATATTTGCAAATGAAACAACAGACAAAGGATTAATCCCCAAAATATACAAACAGCTCATGCAGCTCAATATCAAAAAAACAAACAATCCAATTAAAAAATGGGCAGAAGGCCTAAATAGACATTTCGCCAAGAAAGACATACAGGTGGCCAAGAGGCACATGAAAAGATGCTCAACATCACTAATTATTAGAGAAATGCAAATCAAAACTTCAATGAGGTATCACCTCACACCATTCAGAATGGCCATTATCAAACAATCTAGAAACAGTAAATGCTGGAAAGGGTGTGGTGATAAGGGAAACCTCCTGCACTGTTGGTGGGAATGTAAATTGATACAGCCACTATGGAAAACAGTATGGAGGTTCCTTAAAAAACTAAAAATAGAACTATCGTATGACTCAGTAATCCCACTACTGGGCATATACCCTGAGAAAACCATAATTCAAAAAGAGACATGTACCACAATGTTCATTGCAGCACTATTTACAATAGCCAGGACATGGAAGCAACCTAAGTGTCCATTGACAGATGAATGGATCAAGATGTGACACATATATACAATGGAATATTACTCAGCCATAAAAGAAACAAAATTGAGTTATTTGCAATGAGGTGGATGGACCTAGAGTCTGTCATACAGAGTGAAGTAAGTCAGAAAGAGAAAAACAAATACTGTATGCTAAAGCATATATATGGAATCTAAAAAAAAAACAAACAAAAAGGTACTGATGAACCAAGTTGCAGGGCAGGAATAAAGATGTAGACATAGAGAATAGACTTGAGGACACGGGGTGGGACAGGGAAGCTGGGGTGAAGTGAGAGTAGCATCGATATATATGCCCTACCAAATGTAGAATAGCTAGTGGGAAGCAGCAGCATAGCACAGGGAGATCAGTTCTGTGCTTTGTGATGACCTAGAGGGGTGGGATAGGGAGGGTGGGAGGGAGGCTCAAGAGGGAGGGGATATTGGGACATATGTATGCATGTGGCTGGTTCACTTTGCTGTACAGCAGAAACTAACACAGTATTGTGAAGCAATTATACTCCAATAAAGATGTATTTAAAAAAAAAGAGAAATACAAGGAAACAAACCAATACGCCCTTCCAGTGAGTGCTGAGGATGCCAGGGACGTGTGTTTAAGTTACATAATGATGAGAAAGTCAAAAGATGTATCATCCTAAGGCTGGAGAAACAGGGTCACTGCCTTGGGGATTTGGCCTTATTTTCAGGTGTGTGTCATTCAGGGGGACTGCAGAGGCTCTAGTATCTCAGGTATCTGTTCCTGATGATAAATAAGCCAGTGGAAAGTTAGGCATTAGCTTGAACTAGAGAAACTCAATATGGCCAAAGATTTTTCAAGCAATGCTGTCCTGAAAAGTGTCAGCACGTTCTACTCTCTTGTCTCTCTCAATCTGATCTGAGTCACTTGAGAGCCTATTAATTATAGGAGTTCCTTCTTATAAAGTCCATGGCACAAAGCACAATCCACCCTAGTTTATGTGACGGCCATGATCCTGTCCAAGCCATCTGAACAGGACCATCTGATGTGTTTTCAAATTCTAAGAAGGCTTTGTTTGCTGCAGGCACTGGCCCAGCCTCTGGGATTCATGTTTTTTGTTTCGTTTTAATTTTTATTTTATATTGGAGTATAGTTGATTTACAGTCTTGTGTTAGTTTCAGGTGTATAGCAAACTGATTTAGTGGTACATATACATGGGATTCATCTTAAGAGCTGGAAGGGCTTAGAGGGGAACACCTCAAAGCAGGCAGAATCTTTGGATATGTGCCACCAAGAGGACAGCATACGTAACTACAGTTTTTACGACTGTAGCTATGGCCACACATCAAGTCTCAGGCTTAGCATTTAGAATGAAATGCACCTTTCTAATGACTGTTTGGCATGTTGAAATGAATTGCTTAAAATAAACTTCAGAGTCTTACATTTCCTTCCTGGCACCAAAGTTCCAGTACTTTGCTCAGTGATCAAAAACCACACCTGTTTGATATAATATTTCTGGTAAAATCATTAATTCTCCAAGCCAAAATGGAAGCAAGACTGAGGACAACATCTTTTTGTTGGGGAAAGAGGCATCTAATGTTCACTGCAATAGTCAGTCATAATAATTTCCACATCTTTTCTGGAGACTTGGACCTTTTGGAGCTGGACGATACATAAACAAGGTACAGGGCTTGGAGCAAATCATGTGAATTTCAGTCTCCTCCAGGTGAAATGCAGTTAAACTTAGCATATTGACATGACCTTGTTTCCTCTCTCATTGCTAAATGGAATATTTTTTGTCAAGGTTATCAGAGATCTACTAGTTGCCAAATCCAATAGAAAAAATTTCAGTTTTCATCCTACTTAGTACCACTTAATACTTTAAATGCTGGCATTTAAAATATTCATTCATTTGTTTATTAGCATTCCCCCAACCCCAACCATGTTAAGCACTTGGGATACAATAGTGGACAACACAGGCTCAGTCCCTGCCCTCATGGATCTCATATGTTCTATTGGTTGAATTGGAAATTAAGTAATAAAATTATGATTAATTATTCAAGAGTTATTGTGATATGAATTGCAAGGTAGATGTGTAGGATGCTAGGTCATTTAAAGGGAGGACTAGATTTCATCTCATGGGGTCAGAGGTATTTGAGTTGAGAGCTGAAGGTGCTCTTTTCTTCATCTTGCTGTAAACATAAGCATTCCCCAAGCTGCAGGAGTTTTTGGCCTATTCTTTCTGGGTCATCCCACCTACTTTTATGGATTAAACTATCACCCACAGAGCTTTAGCTCTGGACTCTCCTGTGAGTTCTGAACTTGAAATTTCTAGTTGTGTATTGGATACCTTATCTGTATGTGTCTTACCAACTCACTAAAATGCACTTTGTTCTAGTTACTATGGCTGTGTAACAAATGAACCCAAAATTTAGTGACTTAAAAAATGGCAACATTCCTTTTGTTCAAAAGTCAATTTGGGTAGGACTCAGAAGGGTTGATTTGTCTCTTGGGCAGCTCAAAGGTTAGGAGCTAAAACCATCTTTCTGGGAGTTGAGCCGCGACAGAGACTACCTTACAGCATGGTGACTGGGTACCAAGGGTGAGCATATGTATAGAGGAAAAGAGAATCAGTGAGAAAGTAAAGTGGGAACCATATCATGTTGTTTTTTATGACTTAGCCTCAGAAGTCACACAGCATCACTTTCCCCACATTCTATCCATTGAGGCAGTGACAGTGTCTTACTCAGGGGAGAAAAATAAACTTCACCTCTCAGTGAGAGGAATGTCAGTCATACTATGAGAAGAGTATATGGTATGTATGTATGTATGTATTTATTTTTTGGTATTTTTCTATTGGAATATAGTTGGTGTACAATATTATATGTTACAGGTATACAGTATAGTGATTCACAATTTTTAAAGGTTATGATTCATTTATAGTTACTATAAAATATTGGCTATATTCCCCATGTTGTACAATATGTGTATTTATTTTTCTATCTGTGCAGCCACCTTTGGAAAATACAATCTGCAATGCACTTCTTCGTAAGTCACGTAAAGATGACTCTAACACATGCAGAGGATGGGTAATCAGGGATTAACATCTTTGCACACATTCTGGGTTGCTGAGCATGTACACAGGAGTAGGGAAATTACAAAAGAAATAGATGTGGCCCCTGACTTAAGAAAGTATCCAATTGAAATGTCAAACAGGTAAAATAAAAGGAGAGAACACATTCATTATCCTTTTCACCACAAAACAAAGAAGCAGAAGGAAAACAAGAAGCCATATTTATGGTAGTGTAACACTTTATCATTTACAAAGAATTTTTATATACATTGTCCAATTGCACTTTCATAAAAATTTTGTGAGAGAGGTATAGTAGTATATGTAACATATTCTTAACATGTTAGATTTTGGGGGGATTTTAGGTCGTTTGGAGATAATAGAATTGGGAATGGTTAACCTAGAAAGATTTTATCAGAGATGATTGTTTAGCAGGATCCCAAAGGAACAGGAAATGACTTAAAGTAGAGGCATTTGTGAGACCTTTTGAGGAAAATTAATGACATGAGGAAAAATTCAGAATAGGGACAAACAGTTCCATTTCAGGGAGAAGAAGGGAGATGCAAAAACGTGGGCTGATCTGAGCAGAAAAGTGGACACCAGTGAGTAAAGTGGGAAGGCATTTAAACAGCAGCCCAAATTCCTGATGAGGGGTCCTAATGAACTTCAGAGGCAGTTGGACATCATTATAGGGTCGCTCAAAGGGCCATGATATGACCAGAGTGGCAGCTGAGGGAGGGAGGATTTTTACTGCTGAGTGTAGGGCAGATTGAAATGAAGGGCTTGGAAGTCCTCTGTCCCAGATCCAAGACTGAGTTATTCGGGAGTTTAGAGTTCTCACTACAACCATGGAAATGGAGAATAACGTTATTCCTGAGAAATACTATGCAGAACCTAGTAAAGTAAGTCCTGTTCTTTCCTGAGCACACTGAATACTTAGAAACCATGCTTCTCTTAGACCCTACAGCAGATACAAGGATATTACAGATGGTAACTTGCATTTGATGTTTGCTATTCGATTAGCCGGTCAAGTCTACTCCTTGAGGGCAAAGACCCACAGTGCTTAGCACGTGGGAAGAAGTGACACATGAGTTGGGTTGGGTTTCCCCAGAAGTAGACCAAATATTCAAGTGCAGTTCACCTGTTTAAGAGGTGAGCTCACGCAAAGTGGGTTGGAAGCAAGTATAAGTTGTGACCTTAAGCCAGTTACCTCTGTGGGCAGTTGGAGCTCAGTCTTGCTGGGGAATCCTGGGAGACACACAGAGAAGGTTGGGTATTTATCTACCCCCCAACCCCATTCATTATGGGTGAGAGTTATCCTGAGGCATTAACACTTCCATGTTTCTAGCCTATCTTGCTGCTGTGGCCAGAATAAAGCCCTAAGGTGAAATCAAGGGGGAGGCTTCAAGGTGTGTAGAAGGGAATCCTACCGAGTGGCATAGGCAGTCATCAACTGTGTCTGCTACAGTAAAGATGGACAGAAGAAACAAAAGAACAGGAGAACACAAAAAACCACGCAAGGGACTCCTACTGCTTCCCACCCACTGTTTCCTTCTAGAACACATGCATGCTTTTGGGTTTCTTTTCAGGCCCATCCTTCCAGCCTCTCAAGGTGCCTTTGTGTTACTTCTCTGTCCTTGAGCATGTTTACAACATCTCCCAATTTAGTCTCATTTGCAAATTTAATTAACAGGCTATTTACCCCTCTTCCGGATCATTAATGAAGTTATTAAATAAGACCAGATCAAACATCAACCCCCGAAGCACCCTTCCTCTTCCTCCCCCTGCTGCCCCTTCCCTCTTGCATTTTCTCACAACTCAGTGACCACTTACTGTCGCTTTGGCCCTCAGGGCCTTCAAGCCAGTTTCTTGGTCCTTGTCACAAGTCATAGCCAAGGTAATCTGAGTGAATTTAGCAAAGAACATTTAATGAGATGCTGTGTTAAATGTGCCACTCTAATCACGCAGTATTAGCTGCATTTCCTTCACCTAACTCATTTTTCATTTCTCTCAGCAAATAGTTTCCTGAGGCAAGCATTCAAACAAATTTTAATAAATTCTGGCATTGGTACGGTAGAGGTTTACTGGGGGGGAAAAACACCAATTATTTCTTCAAATGTCACTTGCTCTGTAATCGCATTTCTTTATGAAAACATACAGTTACATTTTGTAGGCAAGGTTCAGAATACTCAGGTCAATACACAAGTCCTGACCATCAGTGATTGAATCCCCATCTCCGCACGTCTCCGCCATACTGTGAGGCCTTTTTAAGCTTCTGATCATGGCAGTAACCTTCTTCCCCTACATTTTCTAGTAGGCGGTGATATCTTGACTTTGCCATAGAGAAGAATGAATCGCTCCAGTTTTAATTCATCCCACATTTCTTTTTACTCTCACAATAAATGGAACTAAGCAGTTATGAAAATGATAGTTCATTAAGCCATGCTAGTGCCTAAAATTTATGGAGTTATAGAATTTGGGAGCTGGAAAGGTCTTTAGAACTCAACCTCAGGTTCATGGCCATCTTGAAATTGTGTGCACATGTCTGTACTGTTGTTCCAGTCCCCATTTCTATGTCTTTGCATCTTCCAGCCTCTGTTGAACATGTTGACTGCAGCTTCCAACATAACCCACTCCACAGGTGGGTAGAGGGAACTCTTAGAAAATCTTTTTTTTTTTTTTTAAGTTTTGAACTGAAGTTAATCCTTCTGTAACTCTCGCTTATTTGTCCTTCTCTGGTCTCCTGGAACTACTAGGGAGATATCTAATCTCTTTTCCACACTACACAATTCTTAGGCAGCCCATCTGTCCTCCCAAGAGACCTTTTGCCTGAACACCTTTAGTTCTTGCAATAGGTACTAATAGGATGTGGTTTCAGTCACTCCACTAACCCAACTGACCTCTCCCAGACACCCTTCAGTTTTCCAAAATGCTTCTTAATCAGTCAGTCACTCGGAAATCTTAAGCCTGGTGTAGGCTATTCTGTAAATGAGCAGTTGATTTTTAAAGTTTTAAAAAATCAATCAAACCGTCTGCAAGTTTATATTTCTTAAATGCTTCATATAAATACTTAAGTATAAAGTATGAAGGCAAGACAAGATCTGAGGAGACTTGGGGATATATCAGCCTCTACAAGTTTAAGAGAGGGGAAGCAAATTTCTTAAATATTTGTTCTTGAAACTCTCATTCAGAAGGGAAAGTGGTTTTCAAAAGTGTGCAGTGACATCTAAAACAATGGTTTTCAAGTGTGGGAAATACTTCTGACAACTTAACATAAATCAAGTCAGTGGAATTAAACTCCACTGGTAGTTATTGTACGTACCACTGTCATGCATTTGTGGGGGAAAAGAAGCCAGTTTCACCTAAAATGTTTTTAATGAAGCAATAAAAAATTATTAATTTAACAAAGTCTCAGCTCTCAAGTATATCTTTTTACTATTTTGTACGGTTTGATGAGAAGGACAAATATAGCACGTCTGCTGGTTATTAAAGGACAACGGTCACCTCTAGGAAAAATACACATGAGATTGTTTGAGCTATGAACTGCTCCAGTGGCTTTTTCATGAGACACTTGTTTATACTTGAAAGAAAGACTGGCAGAAAAACTAGAGTTATTCAGATTTGTGTATTTGGCAGGCACTTTCTCAAAAATGAAAGAAGTGAAATTGTCACTTCAAGGGAAACAACTGACAGTATTTCTTGCCTATGATAAAAATTTGCGCTTTCAAGTGAAAATTAGAATTTTGGAAAACTTCTATCCACCACCATGAACTTGACAGCTTCACAATACTTAAAGACTTTTGTGACGCAATTGGTGGTGATATTAACAAATGAAAATTTTTCAATATTGTGTAAATAAACGTGCCAACATTAGGAAGATCTACATAACTTGGGGAACCAATATTTTCCAAAGGATTAATGCTAATTATATAAATTCATGCGTGGATACTCGATTCACTTAATATGCAAGATAGACCCAATTGATCTTAATGGAGCAGATTATAAATATTTGACTGATATGGTTTCGCATTCCGTATTGCAACCGGCTTTTAAGAAACTACTCATGTTGAGTGTCATGTAGTATCAAAGAAGAAAATCCATCATTATCTGAAAAGGCTATAAAAATACTTCTCCATTTTCCAACTGTACATTTGTGTGAGGTTGAATATTCTTTTCTTTTCTTTTTTTTTTTTTTTTTGGCGGTACGCGGGCCTCTCACTGTTGTGGCCTCTCCCGTTGCGGAGCACAGGCTCCGGACGCGCAGGCCCAGCGGCCATGGCTCACGGGCCCAGCCGCTCCGCGGCACGTGGCATCTTCCCGGACCGGGTCGTGTCCGCTGCATCGGCAGGCAGACTCTCAACCACTGTGCCACCAGGGAAGCCCTGAATATTCTTAATTTATCTCCACTTACCTCAACAAATTGAATGCAGAAGCAGATATGATAATCCACTATCTTCCATTAAACCAGATACTGAAGAGATTTTCCAAAATGTAAAAAAGTCACTTTTGTTTTGTTATGAAAGGTATAGTATTTTCATAAAGATATGTTTACATGTGAAAAGGATTATAATTGTCATCTAAAAATGAATTAATAGGGGAGTTCCCTGGTGGTCTAGTGGTTAGTATTTGGTGGGTTCACTGCCGTGGCCCAGGTTCAATCCCTGATTGGGGAACTGGGATCCTGCAAGCCACATGACGTGGCAAAAAAAAAAAAAAAAAAAAGCATTAATAAATATGTAAAAATTTTCAGTTTTAACTTCTATCACATAAGCACTGATAGATATAATCCATGTGAACAGAAGCTCATTGACATCCTAAGTAATTTTTTTTTTAAGTATCAAGGGGTCTTTAGACTAAAACGTTTGAGTGCCATTGAACTAAAACAAGAGTGGATGATGAAAGGGCAGCTGAAGAGGAGAGGGAGTAAATAAATTGGAAATGATGTGGCTGATGGGGTCAGAAGTGCAGGTAACAGAGACATGAGGTAAAAGGAAGGGTTAGAGTGAGGATTGGTCTGTAAAGAGGGAGGACAGAAAGAATTTAGGACAAAGTCCAGAAAAAGAGCAAAGGATTGAAAACCAGAATCTATGATGAGGCAGAAGAACTTGTGTTAAAGAGCTTCAAAAACAAGAAGATAGTAACAGAACTGTTAAACTGCTTATGCCTCTGTGCTAATGGTGGGATGGATTCAGAGAGCAGCGTGGCATCTGAGGCTTAGAGATATAATGAAATTACAGCAGTGAAGATCATTTGGGTTCTGTTGAGGTATCTGTTTAGTAGCGATAATAATGTTAGCATTTATTGGCTATAGTCTATGGGCAAGGAAATGTTCTAGGTACTTTATTATTTTATTTCATAACCTTCTTTTTAACGTGCCTTTAATTTTTTTTCTTAAAATTTGCCCCCAGCTTTATTGACAAATAAGACTGTACTTTAGTTAAAGTACACAACATGGTCATTTGATATATGTGTGCATTGTGGAGTGATTACCACGATCGAGTTAATTAATACCTTTATCACCTCACATAGTTCCCCCTTTTTTTTTTTTGGTGAGAATACTTAAGATCTCCTCTCAGCAAATTTCAAGTATACAATACAGTATTATTAATTCTACATTAGATCCTCAGAACTTTATTCATCTTATAACTGAAAGTTTGTACCCTTTAATCAACATCTTCACTAACCCCTGGCAACCCACCCCCTAACCCCTGGCAACCACCACTCCACTCTCTGTTTATATAAGTTTGACTTTTTTCTCCAATTTCACATATAAGTTATACTCCACAATATTCGTCTTTCTCCCTCTGGCTTAGTTCACTTAGCATGATGCCCGCCAGCTTCATCCATGTTGTGAAATGGCAGGATTTCCTTCTTCTTTATGGTTGAGTAGTACTCTTATATATACACAAAAATGAACTCAAAATGGATGAAAGTCTTAAGTGTAAGGCGTGAAACCGTAACATCTTAAAACGAATTTACTTTTGCATACGTACTATTATATACATCTCAACATTTTATTTGAGAGGGGTTCAGTCAAGAAATGTCAAAGTCTTGTGTATCCTAGACTTGATCCTAGATTGATATGGACAATTGTCCTAAAGAAACTTTTCTTTGGTTTTAAGTAGGCTTCCTCACTTTTTTGGTGACATTGCTTTTTAAGCCTCATTCAAATGATGCAATCCATGTAAAGCATCAGAGAGAATCCTTTTCTGTGGCATATTTGGCTTAGACACTAAGCCAATGGCCACCACTTGAACTTGTGTCTCATGATTTGCCCTAAGAAATCTTTTCTCCAAGCTCCAAGTCCTGCTTTTCCTCGACCTGTCTAAAGAAGCCTTAGGGGAGCTTCTCTATCTAAAGGATGTCTTTTCTTGACAGCTTTATAATTTACTTTTATTGACTGTTACAGATTTGATACTTGGACTTGTATCCTTAAATTAGGGGCATATTTCTTTCATTTTTTTTTTTCAGTAAAGCATATGAAAGTTTTGTAAATCTTTTTATTTTTTTCTTTATAGTACATAGATCTATGAAACTCCTGATTTGCTCTTTCCCCCTTGACCATTTCTTTGGATCATCATTTCTTCCAGTCTCATCCTTGTCAAAGTAGTATAAGGTAATCTACCTTGGTAGAGAGATTCATTTCCTTTTACTCTCAGCCAAACACTGAGAACAAATCTGCAACCTGGGTGATCAGTGGTCTAGGGGGCTGGGCTGGGTACATCCGGGAGCCTTCAGAGTGCCAAGACCTCTCAGCAAAAACACCTGAACCACTGCCATTTCTTTCCTTTTTCTTCCTTCCTTCTTTCCTCCCTCCCCCTCCCTCCCTTCCTTCCATTCCTTCTTTTTTTTAATACCATGTATTTAGTATTTCACAAAGGTTGCCTCTTTTAATTCTTATAAAGGTCTTACGTATTTCAATTTTTCACCAGAGAAACTAACCCATATAGAAGTTAACTAACTCCCAACTTTCAGAAAGAACCAGTGGCAGAACGAGGATTTGAACCTAGAAATGTCTGACTCCAAAGCCTGCATTCTCCATTTTCTCTGTGGATGTTTAAAATTTAGAATCAAATCTCAACTGTGGCATGTTCAGGGAAAACTAGAAAAATTTTAGCTCAGTGAATGTTTATGCTATGAATTTGAAATTACATGTAAGAAAATAAGAAAGTGCCAATTAAAAATTATGGATAGAAATATTAAACAGAATCACCCCACAAGTTCTTCTCTTATAGTATTTCTGATTGCTTTTAAATGTTCTACTGAATACCAGAAAAGTGTCAAGGAGTCATGCATACAGCACTGGAGGTCTTACTTCAGTTGCCTCATCCTTAAAAAGAGGAGGTTGCTAAATGGGAAAAGAATTTGTAAAAGAATAGATACATGTATATGTATAACTGAATCACTTTGCTGTACACCTGAAACTACCACAACATTGTTAATCAACGATACTCCAATATAAAATAAAAAGTTTAAAGAAAAGAGGAGGTTGCAATTGAACAACTCAAATTCCTCCTCTGCTTTCAGCCTTCCATAAAATAATACACTATTTTCCTGGTCCAAGGTATAAACCTAAGTACAATACATCACCTACTCACCAAATAAAATGCACTGAAGTCCATTAAGATTCACCTAAAATATCAACACAATTTGAAATTTGATTTGTATTTGATGTTAACCAAGATTATATAATTCATTTACTTTGTTATCTTGGATTGTAAGTAAAAATCAAGCAGAAAATCCTCATTTTCAAAAGCACGTATATGGTAAAGAACTTGTAACAAGTTAACAAAAACAAGTAAAAGAAAAAGAGAGAAAAAAGAACCCCAAAATAACAACTCAAACCCCACATACCCAAATCATCTTTAAGACACACATGGAATCTCTTAAATTACATTTGTATCATATTAACTTGGGTGGTCTAAGCGTCATCAAGCATGCAGAAAGGGTTCCCATAAAAAGCTAATTTAAGAAAGTCATTAGGGCATTGACAATAGAAGCAACCTGTTCCCTTATTGTCAATGTGTTTTCTCTTAGGGAAACTTGCTCTTTCCTGCCCATGCTGAAAATATCTACAGCTCCCCAAGAGCTCAGCCTTAACATCTTCATGGGTGGTTCCAAGTGGCTGCCATTTTTACCATTTGTCGAGTGATAGCTTCTCTTTAGTCTTTTTCAAATAGCATAATGACTACAATCCTGTTGGGTAGACTCATGTGTGCATTAAAGTTGAGAAGCTCTCAAAACTTATCAACTACTTTTTGTAGTCGAATAGTATATCAGTAATTCAATAGAAAGTGAATAATAGCTAGAGTATTTTGTTTCTTGCATTGCTCTCCAAAATGTCTAAGGCATGGCATTAAGAAGATAATAAACAGCAAAAGTAGATTGTGAATGTGGCTTCTGTTTGAAGAGGGGGAGGGAAGAGGGAAAACAGAGGGCAGGGGTGGATAAGCGTTGCTGGAGGGCATGTTTGCACAGGACAATCAGAAAGGCTAATGGTGCTGATCTCAGCTAGAATTTACATGAAGCCTTATTAAAACAAAACTAAACAAAACTCACAAAATATGGTTTGCTTCTTCTCAGGACACTCTTCAAAGGCCTTGGGAATTTGGTTGGTCTGTAGGACCAAAGAACAGATGCATGATCCCATCTAGTTCATTTCTAAATCGTCCGTCTGGGTAAAATGTTGGACTTTGTACCGTTTTACATACAATGACTATCTATCAAATACTTACCATGGCAAGTATTTAATTGTGGCTATTGTGCCAGGTGCTGGAAATCTTATCAGCCTGAGTCCCTACAGTGTTGACTATGACCAATGTGTGTCACTGCAAAGATCTGTAATAAGGAAAGGGAGTCTTTGTTTATTAATATTCAACACTAATTCAACAGTTACTCTATGCTAGGCGCTTTTCTGAGTGCTTTACTTTCCCTAAACCCATTTAATCTCACAACTCCATGAGGTATAATAATAACTGTATTATTATCCCCATTTTACAGATGAGAAAAATGAGGCACAGAGAGAGGCTAAGTGACTTGTCCATGGTCACATGTAAGGGGTGGGACTGTGGTTTGAACCTATGTAGTTTGTCTCCAGTGTCCATGATCTTAACCCCGGAGGGAAGCTGCCCCATCAGTTGCCTTCCAAGGTTGATGAGGAGGACCTCAATGCCATCCTGATTCATTGGCTGCTCCTCAGAACGACAGTTCATGGTGACCTCGCTTCTCTGTAGTTCTCCATCAGGAAAGTACTGTTTAGGTGGGGACTGGCTCTTCGTGTGCTCTGTCTCGCTTAGGGTGGGTACATCAGAGTTACTTGGGGGCACTATTGAATATGCAAATCCTGCCCCACTTCTGATTCTGTATGCTGGGGCAAGGTCTGGGGGTCTGCGTACGTGATAAGCGGTCCTCATGGCTGGTGCAGGTGCTTCATGGCTACACTGGGGAAACTGATAGCATTTTAAAAACAAGTTCCCAAAGCTTGACTATCTTACAAGTACTTTCCAGTTGTTTTCCTGGGGGGCATCCTGTATAGTACCCAGAGCAGTTGTGGGTCCAAGAATTGAATTCTATTTGTTTTGCCTGGTGAATTTAACCCTTCGGAACTTAAGTGTTTTCATGAGCAAAATGGGAAAACAATACCCCATTTGCTTATCTCAACGGTGTTGTGACAGCACTTTGAAAACTCTAAGGTGCTAAACAAATATAAGACATTAATATTCATTGTTTTTCCTGCTTATCACAAGTACTGTCAACTTCACAGATGCACTGTTAATAGCCCGCTTTCGAATTGTGTTGACATTTTAGGTAATTCTTAATGGACTTCAGTGTATTTTACTTGGGGGGCTCTGTACTGCTGTGTCTGGATGGCTCTGGAAGTAAAAAGATGAGGGAAGAAAGGACCCAGGGGAGAGAAGCTGGAAGCTGCTGAATTCAGTGAGGAATTCTGGGAACAGTTCTATTAGGAGTCAAGGTCGAGGTCAGGGGTCAAGGCAGAGTTGGAGTCCACTTAATGAGGTACTTAGATCAGAGCCTTTGCAACAAGTGGTCCAGATCCAGAACTGAGGTTTGAGACTTTGGATGAAGTGATGAAGCCTGAAGTTTCTGGGAGGCTGGGGCTTCTTATGCTTACCCTCTATCCAGGGTCCCGCCTGGTGCCAGCTTGTGATGGGCCATGCCAGCCGCCAGGGAGAGTGAGGGCCATGTGGAGGAGAGAAGGGTGGTTTCTGGCAGCTTGTCTGTTTGCAAGGGACGACTTTTCCCTCTCCAACTTAAATTCAGCCTGTTTAGAAAGAAATCACTGACAGGCTGATTACAAAGATGTCATTTGATTATTTTTAAAATACTACAGGGACTTCCCTGGCAGTCCAGTGGTTAAGACTTCGCCTTCCAAAGCAGGAGATAAGATCCCACATGCCTCGTGGCTAAAAAGCCGAAACATAAAGCAGAAGCAATATTGTAACAAATTCAGTAAAGACTTAAAAAATGGTCCACATCAAAAAAAAAAAACAACCTAAAAGAAATTAAAAAGCTACGAATTAAAAAAATAATAAAACACTACAAATCAAGCTAAAGAAATATTGTGTAAGTAGCGATCATTAAGAGACTATCAATGAATAGATAAATGATCAAATTTGAAGGGAATGTGAACTTCCAAATTGCTGTAGGATATTTGAAAAAAATTGTTCTTAAGTATTTTAAAGTTTCCTTATAGTTTTTTTTTTTTTTTTTTTTTGCGGTACGCGGGCCTGTCACTGTTGTGGCCTCTCCCATTGCGGAGCACAGGCTCCGGACACGCAGGCTCAGCGGCCATGGCTCACGGGCCCAACCGCTCCGCGGCACGTGGCATCTTCCCGGACCGGGGCACGAACCCATGTCCCCTGCATCGGCAGGCGGACTCTCAACCACTGCGCCACCAGGGAAGCCCTCCTTATAGTTTTATACATGAAGAGAAAAGAGAAAGGGTTAATATTAGCAGGAATTACTAAGGGAAATTTCAGGACAGTCTTTGTCCAATTTTTGTGAAATTCAGAAATAGGTGAATTACTATTGCTCCTTGAAAGGGCCTCTGTTCTGGAATAGCAGCAGCTGAATTTGAGGTGGGAAGGGGTGAAGCTGTAAAACATCAAAGTTTTTGTGGTCAAGAGAATATTTTATAAGTAAACTATTTTATAAAATCCTATACCTTCCTTAAAGAAGCAGAAAACCAACCCAAAGTTGGATTCGTGCATGCCATGTGCTTGGCAAATGACAGATACTTCAATTCCTTTGAAAGGCTCTAAAGAAGACATACAGATGGCCAAAAAGCACCTGAAAAGCTGCTCAACACCACAAATTATTAGAGAAATGCAAATCAAAATTACAATGAGGTATCACCTCATACCAGTCAGAATGGCCATCATCAAAAAATCTACAAACAATAAATGGTGGAGAGGGCGTGGAGAAAAGGGAACCCTCCTACACTGTTGGTGGGAATGTAAATTGGTAGAGCCACCATGGAGAACAGTATGGAGGATCCCTAAAAAAAATAAAAATAGAGCTACCATATGATCCAGCAATCCCACTCCTGGGAATATATCCGGAAAAAAACATAATTTGAAAAGATACAGGCACCCCAGTGTTCATTGCAGCACTATTTACAATAGTCACGATGTGGAAGCAACCTAAATGCCCACCGACAGATGAATGGATAAAGAAGATGTGGCACATATATACAATGGAATATTACTCAGCCATAAAAAATGAAATAATGCCATTTGCAGCAACATGGATGGACCTAGAGACTGTCATCCTGAGTGAAGTAAGTCAGACAGAGAAAGACAAATATCATATGATATCACTTATATGTAGAATCTTAAAGAATGGTACAAATGAACTTATTTACAAAACAGAAATAGAGTCACAGATATAGAAAACAAACTTATGGTTACCAGGGGGGAAGGGGGAGGAAGAGGGGGAGGGATAAATTGGGAGATTGGTATTGACATATACACACTACTGTATAAAATAGATAACTAATAAGGACCTACTGTATAGCACAGAGTTGACACTCTGTAATGACCTATATGGGAAAAGAATCTAAAAAAGAGTGGACATATGTATACGTATAACTGATTCACTTTGCTGTACAGCAGAAACTAACACAACATTGTAAACCAACTATACTCCAATAAAAATTAAAGAAAAAAAAAGATTCCACCTGGAGTTATCAATGCCATGGAGGAAAGGGCTTCCAGAGTGGGGCTTCACCTGAGATATTACACTGGACAGGTCCCAGGGCTTTCAATCAGGCCTGAAAAGTTGAATGGTAAAGAACAGGAGAGAAGTCTGCCAGCCAGGCAGTCTGGACCCAATGTCCCTGCCTTCAAGGAGGGAACTGAATCCTAATGTCCAAAACCACGTGGGCAAATGGCCGTAGAATTAGAGGACAACCAAGTAGCTACCAAGCTCCCCCTTTCTGCTACTTAATGGAGACAAAGTTTCCTTGCTGTGCCCGTGGTCAGTGCAGGTGACAAGGGGGATGCTCAGGGACACTTTGGCCACCAGTAATCTCTAAGTCACTGCAAATATTTACATATAATATTGAATTAGAAACAGCACGCTTGCTTCCAGACAAACCCCGTAGACATCTCTGTCGGCAGTGTTTACACCTGGGAGGCCTCCACCCCACAGACGCTGGGAAGCTCTGGCTGGAGGGGCCGGCTTCATGCAAAGCAGCAGGAAGAAAAGGAGGCGAAACTGAGAGGGAAGGGCAGGTCTTCTTCTTCCCTCTTCTGTGTCCTTTCCGTAGCCGGTCACCCTCTCTCACCCACAAACACAATGTCCCCTCCAGCCTTGCCCTTCTTCAAGGCAGTCCCCAGCCTCCCCTTCTTCCAAATCACCATTTCCCTTGCTGTTTCCCTTCCTTCAGATCACAGCAATCAACTAGATGTCTCCAAGGTTAAGGCCATAAAGAATTCACAGCAAAGCACCAAAGATTATGAGCAGGTGAATATGTGACCTCCTTCCCAAACCTGCTGTTAGAAACAAGATACTTGGTCAACCAAAATGCATCTCCAGAGGCAGTATTTCAACCATGGCAGCCGGTGTGTGTGTGTGTGTGTGTGTGTGTGTGTGTGTGTGTGTGTGTGTGTGTGTTGGGGGAGGGGGTTGGGTGGGCAGAAGGAGAGAGAGAGTTAGCAGTTATAGGAAAGTTCTCATGGAGCCAATGTGTAAGATTTGCATGAACTCTGCTTCATTTACCCAAGTATTTAATTCAGTTTTGTGTTGTTTATGTTTATTCTGTGGTACCTCCTTTAGATACATGTCAGTTTGGCCTCCTTTTGATGTAACTGAAGAGGGGGCTGTACGATACTACCGGATCAATGGTTTTGCACGGGATGCTCTGCCATTTCAGTGAAATAGTCATTTAAGTCAGTCATTGGTTTGAGACTCCTTTGTGGTATAAACTAAATATGCAGAGCCTAAGAAAGCAGTGGCTCTCTCTATAAACTGCTGAATCCCTAGTATAACCCTATGTACAAAGAAGAGCTCAGCGGGCTAATTATGTATCTTTTTTATGATGAAAATGGTTTTTGAAGCAACCATGTAAAATATTTCAGGTGAAAGAGATTAGTGTTGTTTTGTATGTTTGTATGACCTAACTTGTGTGTAAGAGAAATAGCTCAGAGTTCCTTATCTGTTGGGAAGTCAATCTGTTATGGTACTCAAAACATATGTTTCTATTTATTTCATTACATTTGCTTACTTGGAACACTGAGTAAAATCTGTGGGATTTAGAAGCTATTATAGAGCTGTATGGTGACAAACTTTATGATTTTAGCTTTTGGTTCTCTCAAGTAAAAGAAACATGTTTTGCAAAGTATCCGAGGGTTCCTAAATGGAGTTTATCCTTAGTTCACACATTCATTCCTTTGGTGAAGAGCGTTGATTCCATGGAATTCCTTGTGATTCCGTGGGGGAGGGAAAGATTGATAAATCTGTTTCTCCCACCCAAGTGTGAGTCTCTAAAATGATGGTGTTTGGGTTCAGAGTGAAAACAAACAAACAAACAAACAAAAAACAATGGAACAATAAAAGTGTGTGCGAAAATGCTAATAATTTTCAGTGTCTATAATTTAAGGGAGTAGTACATTTTATATATCAAATATTAATATGATTTATTTCAGTTTTTATAACAGTCGCCACTTTTTCATTCTTTTTGTGATTTTCTAAGCCTTGTGACATTCTTAGGGACAAAAAATTTCTTCACATGTTGAAACTTTTTGGTTAATTCCCTTCTTTTGAACACTTTCATTCAGATGAATATTAAAATGTTGAATAAAGGGATAAAGAAGTTATAGGCCAAAGAATTATAGGCCTAGGGATAGAGAGAAAGATGCCATTCCAGAATTCAATAGTCTGAACCCCAGTCAAATAAATTAATATTAAAGTGGAATGAAGTGAAAACTAGATTGCTTGCACTACCCTCATCTGGTCAAATTCCTCCCAGAATTCCTGTTCCCATGAATATTTAGCTTTCCTGAACTCAGGAGGCAATCTGATTTTTACCTTGAGGAAACATATACCGTATATATCCTGAAAAACACAAATGCAAATTCAATGAACCCCCTAATATTGAACCCACCTATATTGAATCCATGTGTATAGCAATCAAATTGGAAATCCAGGTCTATAACACACACATGTAATATTTCTAGAGTATATCAAATTCTATCCTTTATCAAATTTTTTCCTCGGGTTCCTAGAAATTTAATATAAGCAAGTTTCACTCTATTTGAAAAGGACATGATGCGATATAATGTGTTTTTCAATGAATAGAA
Organism: Phocoena phocoena; assembly: GCF_963924675.1. Classification (NCBI taxonomy): domain Eukaryota; kingdom Metazoa; phylum Chordata; class Mammalia; order Artiodactyla; family Phocoenidae; genus Phocoena; species Phocoena phocoena. The sequence continues at coordinate 18,307,966 of NC_089231.1, forward strand.
TTCTTGGTAATTCAGTTTATGTTCAGAACTTCTTAAAGGCGACTTACTTCCCAGAGGTCTCACATCAGAGTTCAGTTCTGAGAACCGTACTCAGGTAACATTCTTTTTGGCATGAAAAACTGAGAATGAAAATCAGAAGGAATTTTGGTGATTCATATACAGTGATTTAAAAAATAACCAAGGCACATCTCAGTCAAGTAGAGGGGGAGTGATATATTTGAGAGACCAGGAAAGATCTTGATTCAGGCTTATAATGTGTGACCATCCCCTGGACGGGGAACTTCTTATCTGTGGGAACTTTATATCCTCACATGGACCCCATATAGCAAGCACTTAGGAAGACTTGGCTCTATTAAAAAGTCAACTGGTGACAGGGCCATGGTCATAGGCTCAAAGGAAAGCTTAAAAGTCATCACCTCCTTCTGCTTTCATGGGGCCAGTTTTTTTTTTTTTTCATCTGTACCTATAATTTGAAGTTTCCTTCAATAATCCAAAATTATTAGTTTCTACTGCTTTGTATTTTCTCCCAGTGTTGCTTTTAAATTGTTTTTAGATAACGAATTCTGATTCTAATTAGTTCTCATTTTTGTACACACATCTATATATCATGTAACTCTGATTATGGTTATTGTTGAATGAAATATACTGTTATATCCTATATTCAGCATCCCCTGAGTAGTAAGCTGGGCCCATTAAAGCTGATATGCATTCATTAACGAAATTCCATTTAAAGTCTTGGAAAGCCTACATTAAGAATACTTTCTCATATGGCTCTGTCAATCTTTCTTGCACCTGTTAGCATGTTTAGAAAATGGCTTTTTATAATTCACTCATCTTATTGCAAGTGGAAAAAAATTCACAAAAGTAATTCTGATTATTCAAATTGTTTTGTAAAACATAAAATTAAGAACATATCCTATAATAAGCACTAATAAACTTAGCAACTAGATATAAATAAAATATAGGTTATTAAAGTGTTCTAATATGATGGAAAAGAGTTATAGGCTCATATAATTATCCTTGCTGAATGTAAAGTGTTTCTGAGAATAGTTTTAACTATTTTTAGTGCTTGAAGTCTCTTTCTTGGATATACCAGTAGGATTAGTACGACTTCCATCATTACAGTTCTTGCTTTTTAACTCCCCAACGCGTAATAAACCCATGAACTCCATTAACTGTAATTGATATGCGTGCAAGGATGTAAAGGCCTTTCCTTGGCCCTTTCACTGCTTCAAACAAAAAACCGAAATGAGTATGACGCCAAGTCCCATGCAAATAATCAGGTACGCCATTTTTCATTTGAAAAGAAGTCCTCTCCAATAATGGAAATGCTGAGAGGTTATTACAATAATAAATGAGTTGGCAGGGTGATTTATGCTTGAAACAAATGTACCTTCTGATGGAATCCTCTTTAATTCTTTATAAATCCTGGGTTTAGTGGACAGGGTCTGACTCTGGGACTCCATCAGTTCAATGCCCACTGTACTTTGAATTCACTTGGTTCATTTCTTGTGGACAAAACAGCTGTTTTCAATAGTCTTCCCAGCAGGTATCTGTTTGGGGATTAGTAATGCTTCACATGGTCGTACATCACAAGAAATGGATGTGTAATTACATTAACTATGCTTCATCTCTTTGGATTCACTTATCCCATATCACTGATGTTGGAGCCATTTAATAATAATTCTCCATAAACTGGTTTACTTTTTTAACAGCAACACCATCTTATATTAGTGCAGTGGTTTTAGCTCTTCAAAATGCTTCTGAAATCTTCCCCCTTAGATTTGTCTTTGAGTGTGTCTGAGTGTGTTTATCCAAATCAGGTGTGAGTTAGAAGATCCTTTCTGAGTCTACCTCAAAATTGAACCAGGTGTGAACATCTCTAGATCTGGATTAAATTCTGAGGAGAACTTAGAACCTGGAAATGGTCTATGCAGGATCATGGACTTTCAAGCTGTCGTAGGCCTTAAGTGTGGAGTCAGACCACTGGTGCTCACTGAGAAGGGCTTAGAAAAATACTCTACCCTGCAGGGAATACTGTCATTCTTGCCTATGCATCTTTGTCATGTTTTCCCTCCTCTTAGAATATGCTGTTTCAAAACCCAAACACATTCTTCCAAGTTTAGCTCAAAATGTCTACCCAGATCCTTCTCCAAGAGGAATTTCACTCAATGTCCTTAGAAATTCTGTAGTGTTTCGTATCCTTCCAATAGCCCTGCTATTTATTTGAGTTGTCACAACACCTCCCCATAGCTTCAAAATACTCAAAATTATAAATTCCATGAGACTAATCTTTCAAGAACATCCCCACTACTTCTGGATATATTTTTCCCTACACATTCCCAAGAAGGGCAGGGACTGTGACAATATTTCACTCTCATGTCACATGAAACATGTACCACAGTGCCTTGCACATAGTAGATGCTTAATAAGTTTGTCTTGAGTTAAATTACACTTAATTTAATGACATGAACAATGGTTGAAAGAATGGTTTTACTGAATCTAAAACAGTGATCGTGGTTAGGACAATTGTCACATTATAAAGTGTTGTTGGTTAATTTGTTGACAGCATTCACTCATTCAATGAATATTTATTGGACTTCCCTGGTGGCACAGTGGTTGAGAATCTGCCTGCCAATGCAGGGGACACGGGTTCGAACCCTGGTCTGGGAAGATCCCACGTGCCGCGGAACAACTAGGCCCGTGAGCCACAACTACTGAGCCTGTGCCTCTGGAGCCTGTGCTCCGCAACAAGAGAGGCCGTGATAGTGAGAGGCCCGCGTATCACGTTGAAGAGTGGCCCCCGCTCACCACAACTAGAGAAAGCCCTCGCACAGAAACACAGCCAAAAATAAATAAATTAATTAATTAATTTTTAAAAAACCCCTACATTAAAAAAAAAAAGAATATTTATTGAGTGTGTACCCTGTGCCAGGTATTGTTCTAGTCACTGGAGATACAGTGGTGAACAAGACGAGTAAGATTCCTGCTCTCATTTTACTGGGAAAAGAGAATGAATAAACAAGGAGACAAACAAATAGTTTCCGAGAATAATACATTCTATGAAGAAAATGAAACGGAAATTCTGATAGAGTATGCCTGGGTTAGGAAGTGGAGGGGGACCTTTTCGAGAAGATGACATTTAGGCTGAGACCTGAATCATGAGCTGAAGTCATAGCATGGCAACAAGCATGACAAGTTTTTGTTTGTTTGTTTGTTTGTTTTTTTGTTTTGTTCTTTTTTTTTTTGCAGTACGCGGGCCTCTCACTGTTGTGGCCTCTCCCGTTGCGGAGCACAGCCTCCAGACACGCAGGCTCAGCGGCCATGGCTCATGGGCCCAGCCGCTCCACGGCATGTGGGATCTTCCCGGACCGGGGCACGAACCTGTGTACCCTGCATCTGCAGGCAGACTCTCAACCACTGCGCCACCAGGGAAGCCCCATGACAAGTTTTTGAAAGACATAAGGAAGACCCATGGGACTGGAGCAAAGTGAACTAGGGAGAAAAGTGTGGAAGGTAATGGTAGGAATATTTACAGGGCATGCTGTGGACTGAAGCTTGGTGTGTGGCATGGACAGATGGGCAGGAGGAAATGATGGTATCACTTTCAAAATATGGGAAATGGGGTAGTGACGTTGAGACATTCCTTCCCCTCCCTTCTCCTCCTTTTCCCTCCCTTCCTCTCGTCCTTCCCTCCCTTCCTTCCTGTCTTCTTTTCAAAGTGAGAAATACTAGGTGCTGTTGGTGTTCTGATGGAGATGGATCATTAGACTGAAGAAGAACAATGGTGCAGGGGAAAGAAGTTTCCATTCCATGGGAACACAAGTGCCAGCCATGGAGACAGGACACAAATGTGACAGAAGGGATGAGACAGGGTATAGACACTGCAGTTGGGCTCATGTTTACTGATGGGACTGTGAGGGAGCACCAGTTGCTTTGCTTTTATTTTCTCAAAGGAGTAGGAGATGCAGTGATCAGCTGAGAATGGGAAGGTGGAGGAGGTATAGCCAGTTTTAGAAAAGAGAAAGTATGAAATTATCTTTTGGGAGAGTGGAGGAGCAAACCTCCCAAGGAAGTATAGTAAGAGTGTCTGGAATGGTTGGCATGTGCGTTGGCCATTGTAGGTTGTTAATTTTGAGGTTGGCATATTAAACAGACGTGTTAAGAGAGTCCTGTAAATGGAGCAGGAATGAAGGAAGGTCTGGGTCATGTTCCCAATGAAGATGGACTAAAGGAACTGAGCTTCAAGAATGTTTCACTTGAAGAAGAAATATTTAGAAGTAAGGTATAATGGTTAAGAGCAGCATGGGCTGTGGAGTCTGGCTGACTTGGGTTTGAATCTTGACTTTTTTATTATTAGCTGTGTGACCTCGGAAAGGTTATCTACCCTCTCTGAGCCTCAGTTCTTTCACCTGTGAGCAATGTAAATAAGCTTCCTACATCAGGTTGCCCTATCAAGGATCCAGTGATATTCGTTATTCTTTGTATGTGTGGGTGGGGATATTACTCTTTAAATAACCAAAGAGCTATTATGTGGAAGAGACACCAGACTTGTTCTATATAGCAGTAGAACACAAATCTAGAACATGAGAAATTAAAAAGGGTACAGCAAAAACAACTTTCTCATAGCTGGAGCTGTTCTAAAATGGAATGAGTCTTCCTGTGAGGGAGTGGGCTCCCCACAATTGGAGGTGCTCATGCAATGGTGGGGTGACCACTTTTGAAGGGTTTTGTAGGGACTATTCCTGCCTTAATATTCCTTAAGAAGATTGGATTAAGATGCTACAATTTTATAGCAAATGTATTGATATGGATGAGCACGTTCTGTGTATATATGCGTAGAACGTCTCATTGTAAATAATTTGCACCACAGGTTTGATACGTGTGTGCACCCACTTTGGTTCTTGTCAAGCCTGAGAAATCAACAGTATTATATTTTTCATATTGTATTATTGGATCATCTTAAGAATTTTGTTAGTTAGATATTATTATTCTATTTTGTAGACTGAAAATGAAAATGAAAAGAGATGAGTTTATTTGCCCATGAACTTACAGGAGAATAGTAAGAATCAATACTCAGTCCTGTAATTTGCCCAATAATTCCCCCCCCTCCCCGCAATTCCTTCAAATTGAGTGTCTTAGAGTTTATAGTCTGTTAAGCATTATTCAAAGTCAAGTCTCTTTATTAAATATGAGAAAAGGGATAATTTATCTTTAAAATTTTTTTTGAATTCAATAATTCATTTTTATAATGCCCAATTATTTAAGCTAATTTATCTCAACAGTTCTTCTATGTTGATGAGCAGTCTTAGACTGTAGAGTACTATTGTAACTTGCTAGTCATGTAGTATTTCTATAAAACAACACCAAGGTGCAAAGTGTTATTACATCTAAATTTTATGATGAAGTGGTGAAATGGCTGGAGACATTCATGGGAGATACTCTGTGCAAATTTTAAAAAAGCATTTCATATTATTAATAGAAAGGCTTCAGCTAATAGAGTCACATAAATCTGAATGGATTAGAGTTTTTGTGGAGAGAAAGACTAGTTCTTATAAGACTGTATCCATAATTGAAGTCTTTTATCAATTATGCTCAAATACTGTGTGAAAGGAAAAGATTTTTCCATCACTATTTCTGGTTACACAGAGAAAATATTTCACTCTGGTGAGAATCAGAATAGCATTCGGGTTTTTTTTTTTTTTTTTTTTAATATTCAGTGCAAGCTGGCTAATGCTTCTTTTTAAATTGGAGAGGAAATGTTACAAAGCTCACTTTCTTAAAGATGGAAAATAATACCTTTCTTTAGAGGAAATATGAATACATTGTTAAGCAGATCGACTTCTGGGTTTTCTGGAAAATTATATAATCTAAAGAAAATAGCTGAAGCTTCAGCAGCATTTGTTAGAAACTGGAATGTAGTCAAAGGTGGTTGATTGGGGGAAATTAGAGGAAACGTAGGAGAAAGCCATGTAGTAGATATAATTCAGTTCTGGCGGATTAGATGTGACGGTAACCAGATCCTTTTACTCAGTAATCAGCCTGATACTAAATAACTTCAGAATATAATGACTTTCAGAAGAACTCTCTGGGTATTTTTTCTCTCCCAATAGTAATAAGAGGTAAAAATAAGGAAATGTTCCTTGCTGTTGGGAACAAGAGTGAAATTTAACCCAGTAATGTAAAATATGGCATCTTTGATCATTGACGTATTTCCAAAAAAGAAGGAATCATAGCATTAAAACAGCTAAAGATTGACTCACACATATTCATTCACTCTCCTTTACCATCCATAAATGATTTCAGAAGGGATTTAAAACAAATACTGTATTAGTTTCCTAGGGCTGCTGTAACAAAGTAACACACACTGGATGGCTTAAGACAACAGAAATTTATTGTCTCACAGTTCCGGGGGGTCTGAAATCTGAAATCAAGGTGTTGGCAGGGCCCTGCTTCCGCTGAAGGCACTAGGGAAGGATCTGTTCCCAGCCTCTCTCCTAGCTTCTGGAAGTCTCAGGTATCCTTTGGCTTGTAGATGCATCTCTCCAGTTACATGGCTGTCTTCTCTTCTGGTGTCTTCACTTTATTTTCTCTCTGTGTGTATCTGTTTCGGTCCAAATTTCTCCCTTTTATAAGAACACTGGTCATATTGGATTAGGGCCCACCCTAATGGCTTCATCTGGACTTTATTACTTCTGTAAAGATCATATTTCTAAATCACATCACATGCTGAGGTACTGAGATGCTACCAACTGAACTTTTGTTTCCCCCCAAAATTCATATGTTGAAACCTAATGTGATAGTATTTGGAGGTGAGGTCTTGGGAAGTGATTAGGTCATGAAGGTGGAGCCCTCATAAATGGGATTAGTGCCCTTCTGAAAGAGAATTCAGAGAGTCCTCTTGCCTCCAGAGGACACAGCAAGAAGACAGTCATCTGTGAACCAGGTAGACACCAAATCTGCCAACACCTTGATCTTGGACTTCTCAGCCTCTAAAACTGTGAAAAGTAAATTTCTGTTGCTTATAAGCCACCCAGTCTACGGTATGTTGTTAAAGAAGCCCAAACAGACTAAGACATGGGAGTTAGGACTTCAACATATTTTTCTGGGTCACACAATTCAACCCACAAGTGCCTTAAACATCTTTTTTGAGAAGAATTGACTGGGTGTGGAGAAGCCACAATTCATTCCACTTCTCATGACAGGGTCTGAAATATATAATAGCATATGATGGTGCTTTTTAGTGTTCTTAATAGGAGTTTGGTGCAAAGTATGTGTCCAAGATATACTTTTGACTGATTGTGTGGTCATGTGATGTGGCCATTTTTCAAAGCTCTTTACTGCCATTAACTCCTTTGGGCATCGTTCAGGTGTGAAGTCTGGGTTTGTTAGCTAGAGCCAGAGACAACATCCTCCAGCGTCCTGTCACCTCTGAACCACATGCCAAAGAGCACAGCTGAGCAGGGGAAGCTTGGGGTGAGAGAATATGGACATGATACCTTTTGATGACATCATACGTCCTATAAGTGAATTTACACGTGATTCAGAATCTTTGACTCCAGGGCTCTGGAAGAGCTGGGAGGAGAATTAATGATGAATCTACTGGTTTATTTTTCTCTGCCAAGGTTCCCAAGTTTTCCCACTTTTCTAGTCTTTTCTGGTCTCTGAGATGAACATCATGTTTGCTTGACCCATTGTCTACCCAGGTAAGCCTGCCTAGCTCCCCTGCCCACCCCCTTTCTCTTTGTCCATCCTAACTCCATCTACCTCCAAAGCCTACACTCATTCATTTCCACAGTAGGAATTCCTTCTCTTATGATTGTGAAGTTCTGGTCAAGGATCTTTCAGCACATCCATGTGTCCCACCTCCTGACAAACTTGTTTTACTGTTTAACTCCTGAACATTTTGGGCATTGTTTATGATATCTCTCCAACCAGATTTTCAGCTTCTGGTGGCCAGGGACAGTGTTTTTTTCTAGTTCCACAGAGCTTGGTATACAGTGGGTGCGCAATGTAACTGATCATTGAAATTGCAAAAGGCTACTCATTTACAAATGGGGATTCTCTTTGTGATTAGCTTCACTAATTCATGTGTTCCTTAAAATGGAAATGTGGTCTTCAAATAATGTCACATTTCCAGAGAATCTCATCTCATATTACTTCTGTTAATCATATCAAGTGAATTCTTAGGACATTCTGCCAACTCAAGAAGAGGGCTTGTCCACCTCTCTGATTTTTATGAAGGACAATCTTGTGGGTTGCAATTCCTTGCCAAGATCCCATGATTCTTAAATAAGTACAAAAATAAAACTATAGAATACTTGATGTGGTTGGATGTCTTGTGGGAACCAATGAAAGGGCTGGTTTTGTATTCAGATTGCTTTAGGGCTAAGACAGCTCAGCGCAAGTGGACAAGTGACCAGCCAACATCTGGATGATATACCCCATAAAGCTGTCGAGATGGTTAAATGTAGGAATGTATATAAAGCTCAAGGGCTAAATCAATAGAAGTGATCATCATTGTGATGGAAGTGCCATTTATTGACTGTGTAAATACCTATATGCATACATCTATGCAGTGGAATTAGACATCACTGAAATAGACGTTTTAATTTCCTGAAGTGTGTCTACCCGGAGACTCACCCAACTGGTAACGTTGGCTTGATGGTACACAAGAAATTGAAATAAGAGAATCTTTTGGTAGCACATGAGCTGACCCAGTGTATAGAGGCTGAATGTAAATGCCAGATTGAGGAATAAATTCTAATTCTTTGATTATAAAAGCTTTTTCCCTGAGTACATCACCTTGCCATCTGTCTTTTTAATCTCTGCAAGGAAAACCTCAGCCTGATTCCAAACTCTCTCTCTCCACAATGGGAAATCTCTCTGTGTTTGATGAACCTAAGTGAAAAATGCAGTCTCATATCCCTGTATTTATTAAATCTCTGGTTGCATAAAGGCCTCACTCCAAAGTAATGTTCAAAATAAATTGCTTCCATGATTGTATTGTTCAAATGCACATGTATGATTTCTTCTCTCTGCATTCTAAGATGACAATGTATCTTGGGGAATGTTAATGATGCAAATTCAAACTACCTGGGCAATCAGCAACAGACAGATCAGAAAATTGTACCGATTGGCCTAAAGACTCCTTCTGAGTTCTTCTTAGTGCCAGGAGGGCTCAGAGGCCTCCTCAAAGAGATTTGGTTTATCACTTTTTTTTTTTCCCTGTACAGAGACTCTAAGTCAGAAAAAATGATTTTTGTTCAGGGAACAACAGTTCTTCCCTGTGCTTGGGGAGTTCACCGAGTGCTTCTTCAAGATGCTAAATCTGCCATCACAGCCAACAAAACTGCCCGTGGATCTCACAGCTATAGTGAATCCCTGACACTCTTCCCTCTTCCAGTGGTACCCAAGGGAGTATGGCTCCACAGCTGATCATTTTCAATTCAGTCTGGTGCTTGAGAAAACTACTCCTACTTCCTGAATGGGTCTGAACACCAGTGGGGTGTAGGTGTGCTCTTGGGGCTTCTCAGTGCCCTGGGACTGTTGGCATTCAAGTAGTCAGGCATACTCTTTCCTCTGTGGCCATTATTTCCCCATGGCTTGGCAGGCACTAAACATTTAATTCTCATGACAATCATATGAGGAAGGGATATTTATCATTCCCTTTACAGATGGGGAAACTAGGGTTTAGCAAGATTGAGACATACACCAATGTTCATATGGTTAGTAACTTGTAAGGTTGAGATTTGGACTCAGGCAGGCTGATGCCAAATCTTGAAGGCTTGACCATCCTGCTATGTCTTAGAGGTAGTGTAAGGAGTGGTTAGCAGTCCTGATGCCTGGGACCAAGGGCCAGCTCTGCTACTTTGTCTTCATGGGATTTGGGGGCCGGTTTCTACACCTCCCTGAGCTGTCCTTTCCTTCTTGTGAAATGAAGCTAATAGGAGCCTGCTATACAGGGCTGTTGAGAGAATGAAATGTGATAATGCATGTAATGTGCTTGACATATAACATGTTCCCAAAATGTTAGCTAATGTCACTGTAACTATATGGTGTAGTTAAGTAGGTGTCTGTCTTTAACCCTGCTGCTTCTTCCATCCATAAGGGAGAGTCACTTAAGTTGCCTGTATGAAGGGAATTTAACAGAGGGCGCCTAGCTTCTTAAATACAGTAATATGTTGACTCCAGTGCTCACTGGCTCTTAAGGTCTATAATAAGGAGGCATCATGTTCTTGCTTATGGAGGGCTTCGACAAAGCTCATTTCCAGGGCAGGTAACTCCAATCATCCTACCCCTCAGTGGAGGGACAGTGGGGACTGAGACTCAGAGTCCTGGTCTGAGAGCAGGGAGACCTGACTTCCAATACCAATCAGGTCAAAGTGAGCAGGATATTGCCATAGCTGGTACCCAGCGTTCTTGTTTGTAAAATGGGAGAACAGAACTAGGTACTTCCCAGGGCTCTTTCTACTCTTGATGAATGTGAAATGAGTTGACGTCTTTCCTAAATGCCTCTTTCACTATTTGGTTTTAACAGGCTGTCTGCTTGGAGTTTGGGAGAAGAGTGGTGCAGGGGAGAAATATGTAAGAAAAGAGCAAAGTAATGAGAATACAGATGCATGTGGGAGTTGGTGGGTGGGTTTAGGCTCAGGCAGATGAACAGGAAAAATGAGGGAAAGAAAAACCAAAAGAAAAAGGTCAGATATAAGTTGTAAAGGAAAGGCTTGGAAAATAATGACTGCTTTGTATTTGATCAAGACCAGTGTTATTTGATGCTACACTTGAACTTGACAGGTGAGACCTCATATTTGCCTCAGTAAAACTAAAAGGATATGGTGCTAAACTTGTTTTAATTAAAAACATGCACATAACAGATGAGAAGTGAGAATTCTTCAGGTGACCCAATGGTCTTTAAAAAAATCAGTGCTGATGTAGTAGATGATTTTAAGAAGATGAATTGAAAGTGGTGTCAGGCATAAAGCCATTAAGATCTATGTTTAATAAAACATAATAAACAGTCCAGAAATGGACTAAATTATATACGGAAATTATTATATAATAAAGGTGGTATTTCAAATCAATGGGGAAATGTTTTCAGTAATTGACACTGGAACAATAGGCTAATTATTAAACTACTAAAATTACCCAAATTTAACCTTATTTAAATCAGATTATCTTAAAAAAGTTACATTTCTAGTTCACATATTTTTTAACCTAAATGAAATTCTAGTTAGGTTAAAGGTTTTCAATGTAAAAAATGAAACTATGAAATAACTAGAATAAAATTTAAGAAATATTTTTGTAATATTGAGGTGGAAAAGGCCTTTCTACACCTGATACCCAGGATAGAAATCATAAAAAGAAAAGATTGATAAATTAGACCACATAAGGTCACAACAAAACAAAGAAAAATTAAAATATGAGAAACAAAATCTTCTATGATCAAAATATTTATAATAGCCAAGATATGGAAGCAACCTAAGTGTCCATCAACAGATGAATGATAAAAAAACAAACAAAAACAAACAAACAAAAAAACCCAAAGCAAAACACACACAAAAAATCAGATGAATGGATAAAGAAGATGTGGGATACATACACAATGGAATACTACTCAACACTTAAAAAGAATGGAATTTTACAATTTGCAACAATATGGATAGACTTAGAGGGTATTATGCTAATAAGTCAGACAGAGAAAGATAAATACTGTATGTTATCACTTATATGTGGAATCTTAAAAAATAAAACAAATGAATGAATATAACAAAACAGAGACAGACTCACAGATATAGAAAACACACTAGTGGTTACCAGTGAGTAGAGGGAAGCGGGGAGGGGCAAGATAGGGGCAGGAGATTAAAAGGTACAAACTACTATGTATGAAATAAATAAACTACAAGAATATATTGTATGACACAGGGAATATAGCCAGTGTTCTATAATAAATTTTAAAGGAGTGTAATCTATAAAAATTTTGAATCACTATGTTGTATACCTGAAACTAATATATTATTGTAAATTAACTATCCATCAATTAAAAAAATACCATTTACAAACAAAAAAAGACAACGTAAGAAATACATTTGAAGCATACATATCAAAGGGATCTTTGTCTTTAAATTATATTGAAGTCTGTCACATCAATAAGAAAAAGGTGAAAACTCCAAGAAAAAAATGGGAAAAAGATATAAGTGAGAAATCTACACAAAAATTTGCACTAAACTTCTCACAAATGAATGAAGAAATATGCAATAAAATGTTGAGATATCATATTGTACAAGAGGAAAAAAATCAGTCCCCTTATTGATGAAGGTGTCAGAAAATAAACAATCTGCTACTCTGGTTTGGGAAGGTAAATTGTGCAGTCATTCAGAATGATAATCAGGCAAAGTACTCTTTTATCTACTCATTTAAATGACAATTTTTTCCCTGTGAACATTATAAAATGTATGAAACAAAAACAATAATTTTAATTGTAGAAAATATAAACTCAAATGACCATCAATAAGAAATATACTTAAAATATTATACTGTACCTATACAATGGAATACCGTGCAGCCTTTGCAATACTTAGGTAGATCTTTCTTCAACCATATGGAAAGATTTCCACAAAGTAAAAAGATACAGAAAGAAGTAGTTTGTATAGACAGTAGGAATCCATCTTTATATTAAAATGTAAGTTTTCAACAAAGTAGTTTGAAGAATAAAATAAAATTAAATAAAATGAATGGGTAAATCACGAAAAAGACTTGTAAGTTTACACACAAAGAAAAATGTTAGATGATGTACACCAAAATATTAAAAATAATGGCTATGTGATACATTCTATTTTATAATTTTTGTCATGTTCTGAAATTATCTATAATGAGAATGCACTACTGTTTTAAAACATTTATTTCATTGAAGTATAGTTGATTTACAATGTTGTGTTAATTTCTGCTGTACAGCAAAGTGATTCAGTTATCCATATGTGTATATATTCTTTTTCATATTCTTTTCCGTTATGGTTTATTACACGCTATTGAATATAGTTCCCTGTGCTATACAGCAGGACCTTGTTGTTTATCCATTCTATATATAATAGCTTGCATCTGCTAATCCCAGCCTCCCACTCCATCCCTCCCCAAACCCCACCCCCCTTCCCCCTTGGCAACCACAAGAGTAGGCAGTACTTTTTAAATAAAACTTTAAAGATATTCCAATTGAAATATAAGTATGTGGGAAGAATATTTGTGATGAAAATGATAGATATTATAATCAAACATATCTTTGCATATTTTGGTGAGTTATGGAAGAATAAAGAAGAAAGTGTCCACGTTCTGGCACTTCTGGCCAGCTCAGGTGCATCTGAGAGAAAGCCCTTAGGCAGAATTGCAGGTGCCAAGGTGGGAGGGTGTGGCATATATCAGAACAGTGTGTAGGGGGCACTGGTGGTGTCTGCTGCAAGGTCTAAGCTAGAGACGAAAGGATATAGTTCAAACCTGAGATTGCTTTCAGTTTGATTTACTTGTTTGCTGGACCAGCAAACAAGCATTATAGAGGACACAGCAAGATCAGGACTCAAGTAAGTGAATGCAGGTATCAGGTGTGCAGATGCTTCTGCTTCCTCCCTCACCCCAGCACTCCAGTTTGTCCTGGATATGAACTTGGAGTCCAATAGTCTCTGCAACACCCAGAGTGAGCCCACAACTTCAGGCTCCACATTTTAAACATCAGACTGAGGGACGGGTTTTGTCAGCCCTCAGGCTTCATTCTATGACTTTGTATTCTAACTCTTGGACTTTTTTTTTTTTTCTCTGTTCTAATTTTTCCCAAGTCATTGGGGCTATAGTATGTCTAATTTTGACCTATCAAAAACCAATGTTATAGATTGATGTATGGTCCATCTTGCCCCTAAAATTGATGTAAGATGACCAAGAAAAACACACATAAGGTGACTTATAAAGATACAAAGATAAAGAAGTGAGAACATCAGACAAAGAGAGAATATGGAAACAAAATAAAATAAATCTAAGGTGAGAGTTAGTGTATAAAATCATGACACATTTAGAGTGCAACTTGTGTATTTGCAAGAATTGAGCCATGATTTTGGTCTCTGAACATCGTAACATGCAAAGCCAAGAAGGAAGATGATCAGTTAGATGAAGGAAAATAATCACCTATAAGTGACATAGTGTTCCTGAAGTTAAAAAAAAAAAAAAACCCCACAAAATCAAAACAAAAGACAGTTGACCAGAAGTACAGCATTTCTGAGACCCGAAAGAGGACACAGTGTGATATGGTAAGATCACATTTTCAACAACAGCCTCGATAAATACAGTGGTGAGTTTTGTTTATTGTCTCCTCATTCCATTGTTTCATTGACGATTCTATTTGTACTGGCAAAGCAAACTTTGGCGCAATGCCAAAGCAAAATTTAATAAATGCCATTTTAGGATGCAAATCAATGCAACAAAGGACGCAGTTTTTTGATGGTTTGATTTGAAATAAAGGCAAACTTAGACCACCTAGATAAATTGATAGAACATGTCCTCTTCAGGCAATACACTATGAATATTATTTTTCACAGTCAAGCTTTTGATATAACTCTTTGGATAACAAGGAGTTCAAGGTAATAGTCTCTGGAAAAATTATGCAGTGAGGTTTTTTTTGTGTGCAGCTGGTTGAAGACAGATTTATATGTTTTGGCAGTCAATCAACCAAGCCAAAAGATAGAGCTGACTTTCTCTTAAGAAAATTAAGAAGTATTACTAGGATATATGCTTAATAGATGACTATTGCTCTCTTTATAGAGAAATTTCCATACTATGTGTAAGACTGCTAACATTTAAAGAATTTCTGTATTTATAGTCTATAGATTTAGTTGAATTTCATTCTCTAATTGCAGGGTTTTTATTTATTTTTTGTTTGTTTTTGGATTGTTATTGATTTGGTATGTTATTCCAAAAAAGTGCTTTGTAACAAAAATGTTTATGGCATATGCATTTTGATATCTTTTTAAAACCTGTGCGATGAATTGGTTTCACAGCCTGGCATTTTCAGGGAATGTGTGAGCAAGTAGCCTCATTATTGATAAATATTTTAAAACACGTGGTATTTACCCAGAAGGTCTCAATGGCTCAATGTGCCTCCTGCAGAAATGGCATGTAATAAAAAACTCCAAAATGAAATTTCAGAGGAAAAAAGGATACTGCACTTAAACAAAAATTCAATAAAAGAAATGTTAGAAAATCCCCAAAGCATTCCAACCAAGTTATGGATTAATTGCTTGGCACGTTTCCTTTTTTAATTCCAAGCTGCCTTTTTGTTAGCTGAGTAAACAAAACATCTAGAATAAGTCAACTTCAGCCAACGGTGACAGCCCATTAACACCATGACTGATAATAACGATGATCCCCAAAGGCTTTGACAAGGCCCACATGAGCAATATTTGACCAGTAGGGACCGTATTGAGAAGCAAGGCATAAAAGGCTCTTATTCTTTCCAATTAAAAAAAAATAGTGAAATAAATGGGCAGAACAAGAAGGGCCTGTCTTCCGGCTGGGTCCAGACTTCCACAGAGTAGATCCAGAGTCCCTTGCAAAGGGGGTTTAGGGGGATAGCTTGCAATCCATCCTGTAGGGTCGAGGAAAGGGAGGAGGAATTCTTACATCTGGAATCCAGCAGTCTTTACAAAGCTGTTGTTGTACCAGAGGGTTTTAGGGCTGGAAAGCGATTGATTGTTGCATCACAAAATTGGTACCTAGTACACTTGTTCATGCCTCAAGGAAAGTGTTTTCATTAGAGATCATTTTATTTACACAATGTAGATCCTATCTCCTCTTCTCCCCCCTGAATTCTCTGTGAGTTCCAAAAGAACAAGGGCTCTGCCTGGCGTATCGTTTGCAGAAGGTGTATAGTGAATATTAAATAATGTTCAGTTACAAGCAAGAGGCATTCAGATTAGGTTAGTTTAAAGAAAACCAACAGCAACTACACAGCACTTCTCTCTTCCAGGAAAAAAAAGGACCATCAAAATGAATCTAAACAAACTTTGGTTCTAATCTGTGGCAGTGCCCTATCATGTACATTACCATTCACATTACATTCTGGCTTTTCCCGAAGATAAAATGATGAGATTCATGGAAGGAAGAACTCTCTTATGCATCAGAAAACCATCTCTTGAGAGGAGTGTGAGGTGAATCAATAGACAACCAACCTAGAATCTCTCTGACCTTCAAAATCTTAACATTGTACTCATTTATTTTAAAATGAAAACTTTGCCCAGATAAATCTACAGCGAAATCAGGCTTATGCCTACATTTCATGATGGAGATTGCTGCTTGCTTCTGTAAATACCTAAAACTGGTGGTGAATTTGGACCCTTATATTTCTTCATCCTCCCCGAGTGCTGCATTTACGGTGAGATACTGAGTTATATCCACCGCTCCTATTGTAATCGAGGCAAAGAAAGAGTGCTCTAAAAAAATAAATAATTGGCATTTTCAAGTTGAAAAAGACAGTAGATTTGTTAATTCTTTAATTTGGCAAGTAAGGAAACTGAGTTCCAAAGGGGCTCAATCTGATCCAAGCTCATGCAGCTACTCAGTTACAGAACTTAAGCAGTTATACATTTATTATGGAGCTCACTAAGGCAGAAAAGGATGGAAAAAAAACAGCCCACCATCTGGAAAACATGATTTATATACAGCGGGATTATGGTCAGTATTTTAAAAGCTGTATCGACCTAAGGTTTAGGTGTAGGATTAGCCTCTGGTTACTGCTAGAAAAACTTTATTGAAGACTTTTATACTATATGGTGTATTTTCGGGGCTTAGAGACACTTCAGTGCTTTTTCTTGTTGAGTAACTTTCGTAGATAAGGATTTTGCTGGGTGCTATGAGGGTATGTAACAATGCAAACATCATTGCCTCATTCCCAAGAAATTATAAATTGTTAAATTAATTAAACAAGAGGTCAATAGACTGAGGTGGCTTTAATGTGTGGCAGTTTAGGTAAACACCAAAATCTAAGCCTGTAAATGCCTCAAGCCTATGAAACTGAAACCTAAGGACAACCAATCACCAACAGCCAATGAGGTTTTAAGCTATAGCCAAGCAGTAATTTCCTTTCATTGTTTCTGCACTCTCTCTATGTAAGTATTTCTCGGGCTCCTGTTGGAGAGCGCTCCTAACGACATCTGATTTGGCACTGCCCAATTTAAATCAATTTTGAACTCTTACAATTTGAAAAATGCCTCAGTTTATCTTTTAGCAAAGTCCAGCACAAGAGATAACAAAGTGAATCAGTTATACAACCCAGATCAGAATGTGATTGCAGCCTCTATAATGATATAAAGTACTAGAGGAAGTTTGGAAGAAGAATGAATAGCTTTACTGGAAATTAGAGAAAAAAATTCTTAGAAGATAGGGTCTTTGGCTGGCATTGAATGAGGATTTGACAGGTGGTGTTGGGATAAAATCCTTCGGGAGGAGGACGCATGAGGAGAAAAGGCATAGAAACAGGGAAGCTTGGGATGCATTTGGGGAATAGCAGACTTAGTGATTTGATGAACACAGAGATTTCTATAATTGGGGATGTGATAGGTATGGGACTAGAAAGTGGAGGCCTTCAACCACAAAAATAAGACCCAACTTCAATGTGTTGCTTCATTGCATTACATTTAAAATATCTCCAAGGAGAAATGAGTTGAACAGATACAGACACTTTCCTTCTAAAGAATACCAAGGAACCTAATATCCATTGAGTACAAATGTTGCTGTCTTCTCATCTAGCTCTAGAATGAATTAATCATTTAGCAAGTGTAGGACCAGAAGGCTTCAGCATCAAACAGGGCAACTTAACAGCAGGAATCAGGTTAAACCAAGCAGTTCATGTAACCAGTGTATGTTAGGAGATGGGATCCCCACACCATGTCTAGTGTGACACAGTAATCAACTTTGCAGCATCCATATCAGAGGGTAGGAGCAAGAGAGGAGATGGTCATTTTAATTCCAATATTTATTTCTTTCTCCACCATCAATTCATTCATTATTCATTGAACACAATTTAGTATGCACTTTTAATAAGCCACGCAGTGTGCTAGGAACTGGAAGGCAACGATTTAAAAAAAAAGATCTTTGCCTTTGCGGAACTTAGAGTCTAGAAGGAAGACCCTCAAATGGATAAAGGTCACATGGAAGGGGAAGTGCAAGGCCACGTGGGGGCTTCAGTGGCACATGTAGTCCAGGCAGTGCTGGGAGAGCTTCTAGGCTGAGCTGACAGATGAGGAGGAATTAGCAGGCAGAGAGGAGTGGAAAGATTTATTGAGACAGGAAAAGAGCGAGTGTTATGGACCTAGAGACTGTCATACAGAGTGAAGTAAGTCAGAAAGAGAAAAACAAATATCACATATTAAGGCATATACGTGGAATCTAGAAAAATGGTACAGATGAACCTATTTGCAAAGCAGAAATAGAGACACAGATGGAGAGAACAAGTGTATGGACACAAAGGGATGAATTGAGAGATTGGGATTGACATATACAAGCTATTATGTATAAAACAGATAACTAATGAGAACCTAGCACAGGGAACTCTACTCAATGCTCTGTGGTGACCTAAGTGGGAAGGAAATCCAAAAAGGAGAGGATATATGTATAACATATACCTGATTCACTTTGCTGTACAGCAGAAACTAACACACCATTGTAAAGCAACTATACTCCAATTAAAAAAAAAAAAAAACTGAGGCAGGAGAGCTTGGGATAGCCAGGGAATTCGAATTTGTTTGGTTGGAGTGTCAAGTTCAAGGGAAGGCAGGGGAGGTAGTGAGGTGAGATGAGGCTGCCAAGGGAGTAGAGGCCAGACCATGAAGCCCCTTGGAGGTCAGGTTAAAAAATACAAGCCAAACTCATTTTCTTTCTTCCCTTCTTATTTCCTTTTTATTCCCTTTCTTTAGATAGTAATTTGGGGGTTCTAAGTTCAAAGCTAAAAAATACATATAGGGACCTCCCTGGTGGTCCAGTGGTTAAGACTTTGCCTTCTAATGCAGGGGGTGTGGGTTCGATCTCTGGTCGGGGAGCTAAGATCCCACATGCCTTGTGGCCAAATAAACCAAAACAAAAAACAGATGCAATACTGTAACAAATTCAATAAAGACTTTAAAAATGGTCCACATCAAAAATATCTTTTAAAAAAAAGATATATATATAAGTAGTTTTATGGGCTTCCCTGGTGGTGCAGTGGTTGAGAGTCCGCCTGCCGGTGCAGGGGACGCGGGTTCGTGCCCCGGTCCGGGAAGATCCCACATGCCGTGGAGCGGATGGGCCCGTGAGCCATGGCCACTGAGCCTGTGAGTCCGGAGCCTGTGTTCCGCAACGGGAGAGGTCACAGCAGTGAGAGGCCTGTGTACCACACACACACACACACACACAAAGAAGTAGTTTTACCTCCCAATAAACCCATCATAAGTTGAAAATACCATGTCAGAAATGCATTTATTACACCTAACCTACATCTTAGCTTAGCCTGACCCACCTTACACGTGCTCAGAACACTTACGTTAGCACACAGTTGGGCAAAATCATCCAACACAAAGTCTAGTTTATAATAAAGTGTTGAATATCTCATGTAAGTATTGAATACTGTACTGAAAGTGAAAAACAGAATGATTGAATGGGTCCAGAATGGTTGTAAATGTGTTTGTTGTTTACCTGCATGACCTAGAAGCTGACCGGGAGCTGTGGCTTGCTGCCCTGCCCAGCACCATGAGAGGATCAATTCACATATTGCCCTGGAAAGGATCTAAAGTCAAAACTGGAAGTACAGTTTCTACTGAATTCGTATCATTTTTGCACCATTGTAAAGTCGAAAAATTCTAAGTCGAAACTTCCTGAGGCAGGAACCATCTGTAATTATTTAGGACTGCGCTGGCTCATACAGTAGCCACCAGCTGCCGGTGACTAAGCCCTGGATCTGTGGCTTGTCTAGACTAAGATGTGCTGTGACCAATGCAAAGCGGCTTTCGAAGGCTTAGTAAAGCAAACAAAACAAAACAAAACAAACAAACAAAAAACCCCTACACCAACAAAGATTAAAAAAACAAACAAAACACAGAATATCTCAACAATGTTTCTATTGATTGCATGTTGAAGTTAGAATATGTTGAACATGTATTGGATACATACATACATAATGTATTTGGATAAAATACATTATAAAAATCAATTTTACCTGATTCTTTTTTCTTCTTTCAGTGTGGGTATTAGAAAATTTAATATGGCATATGCGATTTACATTCTATTTCTGTGGATGGTGCTGGGTTAAAATGATGCTGATGTGATTTTTAAAGGTACAGCAAGTCAAAAGATACAGCAAGTGGCTGAGTACTTTACTGAAACATTGTCCTGAGCCAAAGCAAATTTGCTATTAAGGCAGCATCATTGTCATTAAATAAACGTCAATAATTTAGACAGGGGCTAGGCTGGCAGTCAACGTTGCCTGATCGATGTACAAGTTTACTGAGCAAATGAACACTGACAACTAGTTTGACCACAGGCTCAAGCCTATTTAAGAGTAATAATGTAACTAACAATCATCTGGGAGCATCGTTACATCTGAACAACTAATGGGAAAATTACACATAATACAAATATGTATTCATTGTCTGAGGACCTTTATTTAGTAATAATTTATTACAGCTAAAAATAATATAAGTAGTAGTGAACTCCTTCAAAATTTTATAATTCACACTTTAAAGAAGCTCATTCGGGGCTTCCCTGGTGGCACACACACACACAAAAAAGCTCATTCGAACCTTCCAATAAATCTAAAGAGGTTTGAGTTTATTTCCCATGGCTTAATCCATTGGCCTTTCCTTATTCATAAAGCTGAGTACTATTGTTATAAAAGAAGGCCAAATAAATGGACAAAATGTCTCACAACGAAGACCTGCTAGGCAATACAAATCTGAAAACACCCTGACACAAATCAGGCTTAAGAAATGGCCACATTGGCTCATTAAAATTGCAATGAGTCAGAATCCTAGACGGACCAGGGTACAAGCTATTATTATTGTTATTATTATTTTAAGTTTTGTTATGGGAAATTTTTTTAGCTATAACTGCAGTACATTTCATAAAACAATCAGGCATGCGTGCCAGTGGGAACATTCACTCTGGGTGACGGTAGATGGAAACCCATACCACCTGGTTTTAAAGTGAAAGGCTCTGTGTGCTGACTTCAGCACAGGAAGCAGCAGAGATGTTCTCAAACATGATCCACAAATTTATAGAATAGCAGCCTGTTAAGCTCTAAATCTCAAAGGCTCTTTTTTTAAAGATGCAATATTCACACTTAAAAAACCAACTGTATTTCCCACCTTCCTTGGGGGTCTAGCAGAAAATTCATGATTGAGCTATACTAAGACAAACAGTCCACCCCTCGTTGCAATAAAAAGGGGGCAGAAACAGGCATAAATGTTTTAATATGGGAACCTTATGTCTCTGCAGTGATTCATTCCATTGCTTGTCCTGACCCTCCCTACTCCCATTACCCACAATAGTTCCATAGAAGAATGCCATAATTATTTACTCTAGACCCAAACAGGACCTCCCTCAAATTCATTTTCAAGACCAAGCATCTTTAATTGAATCATGATTGTTTTATCTAAGCATAGAAAATAAAACCAGAGAATTTCCTAAGCTGCCGTCATACAGAAGCTGCAGGAAATTGATTACAGAGAGGGCACAGAGGCTGTTGTATTCACTTTCTTACCAGAACGTCTGATTGTTTTAGGGTTTCAGTATGGTAAATGGACTCCTTTGGTGAGTGCGATTTTAGCGCATAGAATAGGGTTTGTGATGACCTATTCACTTATAAAAGAAGACATTTCATAACGCAATAGTCTTAACATTTAAACCTCAGATGTATTTCCATGCACAAGCGATTGGGAACTCAAAAACAAGTAATTATCAATAGCACGTGTCTGCAACAGGAGACGCATCAGCTGAAACAAGTTATATTTATGACATTGGCAAGAAGGATACATTAATTGACTGCAGAAAGGAGCCAACATAATATTTACTCTGCATTTTCGAGAGGATGTGAAGAAGATCCTACCAATTCAAATGCACTTAGCTTTATTTTGTAAGGAAAAGCTCAAGAGGACACTAAACAGAGGAGAAATGACTGGGGTGTATCTAGAGCCTTGTGATTCCGTTTTAGTCATCCGGAAGGAATCAAGTAGATAGTCTCACGATGAAAGCACAAGATAACATTTCTGGGTCTTTAAGAGGGCTGTGGTTTTCAAAGAGATAGACAGTTAATAAGATGCTTTTGAGTTGGAACTTTCTGTAATGTTGGACGTGGCCCTGCTTTTTCTCAGATGTGCTTCTATTCATGTTTGGCTTTCTTTATGGAATAAGGTCCCTTCTCTTCCTAGCTCTGCTTGCCAAAACTCCACCTACATTTTAAGACTTCATTAAAACCCATATTTTCTAAGAAATTCCAAATTTGACTCCCAATACCCTCCTTGCTAAAGTTCATCTTTCCTTTCCATAAATGCCAGAGCCATGCTGCTCTCTGGCACTATTTTTCTTCCTTGTATTTATATATTGAACTTACGTCCTTTATTAGGGTGTAAATTCCTAAAGGCCAGGCTCTGTGTCTTATTTAATCTTGTTATTCTGCCTTCTTCTTCCCCTCCTGCCCTGAAGTGCCAAGCAGAGGTCTTACGCATAGAAGATGCTCAATAAATTATTTGTTGAAAGAGTCAATGAAATGCAGCACTAAGCTTGCTGTGGAAAGAATAACATGTCAAGGACCTTGCTTTCCATTCATTTAAATCTATGAGTCATCTATGAAGGATCCTTGATATTATGATTGCCAATCTTGAGTGACACACTCTGAGACTGCCCTTTTGAATCTCTGACACTCCCTGCTGAAATTCTGGGTTCCCTCTGCTAAAGTGCTAAACAGATTGAAGAAAACTACCTAAAATGAAGGAAAAAAATAGTTTTGAGAATTTGGGGATATCTCTTGAACTAATTGGTTGTGACACACAAAACATTAAGAATTACTTTACAGGCAGACAAAATTTGAAAATCATAAAGAAGCAAACATTATTTTAATGTACATAATTTATGGGAGACAATTTCCACTCATCAATTCTACCCCAAAAGAGTTGAAAAAAATTTATGGGAGGAAGAGAGGAAAAGACCCCAGATTTTACAGTCTGAATCTTCCTCTCTAGTTACCTTTGTTTCGTGCATATATACAATGTCAAGTAACAATGAAGACATAGGAAAATACTCAGAAATTTCCATCTAAAACAATCTTGGTTTGGTATATCTAGCTAGTAGCCAAAGGCGCTTAAAGAAATCCCTGAATTATCTTGATGATTTTCTCAGTTTTACACTATTAGAATGAGAAACTTAATGACCTAATCATTCCTCAAGGAAAAATTGACATATCAATTTCCAGTGGAAGGAGGCATTTATTTATTTATTTATCCACATCTTTATTGGAGTATAAATGCTTTACAGTGTTGTGTTAGTTTCTGTTGTACAACAAAGTAAATCAGCTCCACGTACACATATATCCCCATATCCCGATACAGCCACTCAGGAAGGATGTATTTAGAAGAAGCTGTGGTTTTAGGAACATGTGGCTACCGGCCCAGGGTACAAATCTCGGTAAATATTATGATGGAAGAGAGACCTCATCTATTACAAGGTCCTCCGGGCCATGTTTCACATTTAACTTCAGTTTTGGATTAAGTATCGGGTATCTTTAGTAATCCCTTCAATTTGTCAGTTCTCTGTGTCTTGTTCTCCTCTGCCACATCCTCTGAGGAGCTCTTCAACTGGCCTTCTGTTTCTGTTATTTCTTGCGCTTCCCCTAACATCATGTGATTCTCTGAGTATAAACTTTGTCTAAAGCAGGTTAGCCAAACTGACCAGACTGTTTTTTCTCAGCTGGAGAATGAGCCTTATTATCGCAGTGGCAGGGAGAAGATGCATCCTCTGTGGCTAGGGCTCTCCTAGGACCAGAATGTGTCCCATGGTCATGGCCAGGCCCGTGTCGTTTCCAGCAGGGGATTGCAGTTCTCCGTTCCCTCTGGGGCGTGGTCTCCGGGATGCTTCTATCTCCTGAATCAGAGCAGTCTCCAGGGCCCAGAACTCTGGGAACACATGTGGGAACACATGCATCTTTGCAATATTACCAGACCATGTTTTCTGCTATCCAACCAACTTTCGGATCAGCGTCGTCATTATTTTCCCTAGAATATTCCAGTCCACAATTATGGTGGGCAAAATCTTGCTCAGAAAGAATGACTATTTTCCTTGTGTTTTAGTTTGTTAAAGGAAGCGACATATTCAAGGAGGGTAGAGGTCTGATGATCTCAGCTGGCTAAAGCCCAATGTTAAAAAGACCAACTTTACAGGGTCTCGTCCCAGATGGACTGATTAGTAGGCTTTGCTCTATTTCTATTTTTTCAAGCATTTTCTTTGACTCTGTATTCTTCATCATAATATATAAAAATAGTGTTTTATACCTCATGAGGGTGTTGCAAGGATTAAATTAGTGAATGCCTTTATAAATCTTGAAACAGGCATGGGGTAAGCTCTCAATAAATGTTCTATGCTATTGTTATAATGTCATGATTCATTCAGTATTTTAACAGGTAACTACTTAGCACTTACTAGGAGCCAGCCTCTGTGCAGGGTGCTGGCCATTCACAGTGGACTGATCATTTATTATTGTGAAGAGTTCTGTAAAGAAGCTTAGAGGGCTGTCAGTCTAGATCAAGCCTCATCCAGGGGATTTAGGGGAGACAATTCTAAAGAAGTGGCACTGTCAGCTCAGAGCAAGGAATTCAAAAGTTATCCTTATTTTCTAAAAGATCTAGTTCATTCTTTTTCAGTGCTGTGTAGTATTCCACAGTATAAGCAGACCACACATTTATTCAGCCATTGCCGTGACAAGCAATGTTATAGTGAACATCCTTGTACATATCTCCTTGTGCTCTGTGCAGGATTCTTCAGGCAAACATGATGAACTGGAATTTCTGGGTCAAAGCATAAGCTTATCATTAGTCTTAAATGACACGGCCAAACCAAATGGTTCTATTATAAGCTTTGTAAATACGTCATTAACTTGTATCAGCTAAATAAATAAAATTTGTAGTAGATGGCTTTGTGAAATTTGGATTTTGCATTCGTTCCCCAAACATTTATGAAACATTAAGCTGGACCAGGAAATATATTAAAGCATGAGACGTGTTGATCTATCCCTGGATTCTTCTTTCAGCTGTACTTTCTGAAAACACTTTGGACAGGGTCTGGCGTAAGCATTCAGTCAAAGCTGACTGTTTCTCTCTGTCCTTCCTCATCTTCTTACCCCTCTGATGAAAGTGATTGTTCTCTCTCATAACTCAAAGAAAGAGCTGTTTTCTGTCATTACTACTTGTTTAGCATTTAGTAGTTATCATTTTGCCCTTGCATTATTATCATCTTTTTATGCTTGTAACCAGGATAACTATTGGGGAGCTTCCTTGGGTGGTCCTTGCAGGAATGCTGTCAAAGTTTGGTACCGTGGGGGGGAGCTGACAGGAGTTTGACAGCACAATTTTATTTTTTTTACTTCTTTTTTAATTGTGGTAAAAAAAACTCATACTGTGAAGTCTACCCTCGTAAATTTTTTTTTTTTTTTTTTTTTCCGGTACACGGGCCTCTCACTGTTGTGGCCTCTCCCGTTGCGGAGCACAGGCTCCAGACGCGCAGGCTCAGCAGCCATGCGTCACGGGCCCAGCCGCTCCGCGGCACGTGGGATCTTCCCAGACCGGGGCACGAACCCGGGTCCCCTGCATCGGCAGGCGGACTCTCAACCACTGCGCCACCAGGGAAGCCCTACCCTCGTAAATTTTTAATGTGTATAGTACAGTATTGGGAACTATATGCCTATTATCGTGTAGCAATAGAACTTTTTCATCTTGTATGACCAAAACTCTATGTCCACCGAATAGCAACTTCCCTTTTCCCTCTGCCCTTAGGCCCTGGCAATTACCATTCTACTTCCTGCTTCTATGAGTGTGATAATGTTAGATATCTCATATAAATGGAATCACAC
The DNA here is from genome assembly GCF_963924675.1 of Phocoena phocoena. Taxonomy (NCBI): domain Eukaryota; kingdom Metazoa; phylum Chordata; class Mammalia; order Artiodactyla; family Phocoenidae; genus Phocoena; species Phocoena phocoena. The sequence goes on from NC_089231.1 coordinate 18,334,085, forward strand.
AGTGTTTGTTCTCTGACTAGCTTCACTTAGCATAATGCCCTGTTTTCTTGGGTAGAGGTTATGGTCAGCGTAGATCCTTGTGTTTCTGTAGAATATACTACAGGGCCTGAGTGGCAGATAGCTTATTAAGGTTCTATTTCTATTATGATAGAGGCTTCCTACACATTCTCTTTTGAGCCTCCTAAAATCCCAAGAAGTAGGTTCAGTGATCAATGTTTGAACCTACATTGATACGGAACCTAGAAAGGCTGGGCCACATCATCTCTGGTCACACGGCCAGGAGGTGGTGATGCAGAGATTTTGATCCACGTCTCTCTCACTCCAAAGTATGTGTTTGAAAACAATATCTTCAAGGTGCTTTTCTGCGGAGATCTAAGTCCTTCTGTTTCTAGCTGTGAGATCAAGGGATGGCGTGACTTTGAAATTCGTACATCCTTAGATAGATATGCCTTTGAAAGTCAATGTGTTAGTATCCAAATGGGCTCTTTTCCTATATTCCACGGACTCATGTGACCCACCCCCGGTGACCCAGCCCAGACTCCTCCCCCTTCCTCTCATCCAGTCCACATCAGAACTGAGCAAGGGCCATTACTTGCTTTGACAGACTGTGCTAATGGCGACGGTTGATCTCACATGTGTCCTGAAGTTAAGTCTTAGCTTTGTAAGTGAGATCCTAGCCGGGGTGTTAACTCAGTGCTCTTCTGATCATGGGATCATGGGTGGGAGAAAGCAGCCTCTTCACAGGAGCACCCCTCGCCCTCCCTTGAGTCCCTCAGCCCTCTCCCCCCTTTCTCGGCATTTTCCTGACCATCAACCTCTCCAGCCTTTGGGAGAATGGACTAGCCTTCTAGTTACTGCCCTTGCAACAGATGAAGGGAAATTGCTTGGTCCCTTGTACGTGAGCAATGACAAACATGGAGGCTCATTAACTTCCCTTTTTATTTCTTCAAGATCTCTTCCATTAAGCATTCTGTTCTCCCATCAAAATCCAAAGTGTGCTCCAGCAGCTCTTGTGTAGCCAAATATATGATGGGTCCATTCATTTAGCATATTGTCGTTTTCAGACGTTATGTCTTGTCAAAGAAAGACACTCACAGAAATAAAACAAAAGAACAGAAGTCTCCAAATGAATGGGCTTGCTTCATGGAGGAGAAAGTTGAAGTATTAAAACCGCTCATCAGATGTTCTGAAAAACCATTTCAGCTGCTCAGAAAAAAAAAAAAAAAGAAACAAAATTTTATTTTGAAGGATGTGTTCCAAGAACTTCCCCTTTGATTTTTTTTTTTTTTAAAGCCATCTGTCATGTTTGTTTCATTCCAGCCTTGAAGTAAATAGATTTAGAGAGTCTAGAGCGGCCATTGAAACCTTCCACAGAAGAAGAGAAACAGCCTGCTCTGTCAGTGCCCTTCTGGTATACTTTAATCAAAAGGCTTTGAAATTAAAAAAAAATATATCCATAGACATTTTGCTTGAGTTGGAATACGGTGTGCGGAACACAGGATGTTATTTTGACCTATTGTTGAACGTCGCAAAACTTTTGCTTTTACTCTGGGCAGCAAGGAGAGACTAATGCAGGCTGACTTTTTATAGGCACCAGGGAATTTATTTTCCCCTTTAATGCTTTGGTTGAGCCCTCTAAACATAAGACTTCATTTTCCCCATAGAGGTGAGGCTTGGGGGTGCAATTCTTCATTTAGAATATAGAAGCATGACTTTTCAATTCATCTTGTCTACTTAACCTCGTGATGTAATTTTCACTTTCTTCCTGATTTCACCACAAGGAGCTTGTCCTACCCAATAAGAATCCCCAAGGTGTTTAGATGCTTTTCCTGGTCATTTCTTTTGAACTTGATGCTTTTTTCCCTTCAATGCCACATGGAAAGAAGACCCATGAACTAGGCGTAGCTCCCTCCCTTGAGACTGAATAATTGTTCCCTGGAATAGGAGGCTTTCACAGATCAATAACTGCAGCGGAGCAGGGAAGAAAACAAAAATGTGAGAAACTCATTATAATATAAAAATGTTCTAAATAAATAAATGGCAAGTACTAACATGCTCAAAATGAGAGTGTGGAAGTGACTGACAAAGTGTGAGCTTGTAAACCCAGATACATAGCTGTGCAAAGCTCCGTGATGATTAAAAATGATGATGCTTACAGATGATTTCAGTGATGATTTGTTTAAAATAGATGGGCCAACTCTACCACTTATACGTGTAGATAGAAGGAAAATTAGCATATATTTGTAGGCTGTGAAGTAGCATGATTAACACCTTAAAATATTAGGGACTCATTAAAATGTAAACAAAATTATAAAAAAACAATGAGATGACACTGAAATATTTACTGAAGAAATGATATGATGTTTGGGGTTAGCCTCAAAGTAATCTAGCCTGGGTGTAGTGGGGAGGGGCTGGTGAGGATGCAGAGGAAACAAGATGCTTTAAACATCAGTAGTCATTGGAATTGGGTTAAAGGTACATAACTGTGCATTATATATTCCCTCTACTTCTGTATATATTTGAAATTTTCCAGAAGAAAGTGAAAGGATTAGGGGGAAAATACAATGTGACAAATGAGGGGTTTTGGGGTATTGGAGTGCTTTACCAGCACTTGAGGTAGAAAAGCATAGTCCCTAGGTATAGTTTATTTTACAAGTTCCCCTTAAATACTGATCAATGACAAAATAGAGATAGGATGACCATTAGTGATTCTCATGTCTTACTCCACTCGACAGAGCTCAGAAGGAAAAGAGAGGGCTGCCTCATTAATTTAATTTCAGTTAAATGAATTATAAATCAATTAAAAAATTAATTTTAAAAAGCTCTCTTGTAATTCAGATATTTGCATTATTTATTTTCTACCCTAATAAAGGGTAAGTTATTTAAATTGCTGACTTTACTTCTTGGATAACTTTATACCTGTCACGGGACCCTGTGTAGAGCTTTGTCTGTATTAGCACTTAGGGACTTGGGTGAATTATACCTTTAAAAATGCATATCTGAGCGAGCAATTCGCATTCACAAGTGTGCCTGGATACATTATTCACAAATAAATATGTCCCAAACCACGTTAAAGCGGAAAGATTTCATCGTTCTTATTGATACACAAGAAGAGAATAATGGAAAATACATCTTTCTTTTCCACCCTCACTCCCCGCCTCTTTATTGGATCTTGGAATGCCCCGTGCTTAGTTTACATCTGCAAACATGTATCATTTAGAGCTGTTTGACAGGGCAAGCTCTCATTTTCAAGCTAAACTGAAGGGAATGGCTTATGCCACTGACAGATCCCCAAGAGTTGGTTCTTCCAAAACAGGATTCTGTGAAGGCTTCAGATTTTTCAAAATGCTTTCAATTTGGTGATGTTGTTGGAAAAATATTTGCTTCCGAATCAGTGTGCAGTGTAAACCAGAAGGGCTCAGGCCTCACTGCTTTGCATTAGCAAGAATGAGAAGTATTATTACCGTCTTTGATTCAATCAGTAATGCCTGCTGCTTGGGAAGCTGAGCAGCTCTGTAAAGAAGCTGGAGCCTATTGGTAGAGTTAATATTCCCACAGCACTTGAAAATACCAAACCCGTGATTAGCAGTGGACAGATTGATAGTTCAAACTGTGCTTTGTAACACTTTGGTGAATATCTTGATACTTAAGTCACGTCTGATGTCAGATCTGAAAACAGAAATTAGCGTGTTTGGTTATGATTCTGTTGTGATCACAGCAAAAGGGACCCTCATCCCACATCTGGCCCACGTTTTACTGTTTCTCTAGGACCTCAGGGACTCGTCTATATTTTTGGAAGTCTTTGGTGCTTGGCACCAAACTGAAGCCGACAACAATCTGTTTATTTATTTTCTTTTCTGAGAAGGAATGTTCTGGAAGGACCAGATGGGAAGAAATTTTCTGAGCAGTCTTCGGAGTGACTCTCAGAACAAGGTTTAAAATCAGGTATTTTCACTTCAAATGTGATCATCCTTCCACCCTGAACATCCCGGAAATGGAGCCCGCAGGGCAGAGTTAGAGGGAGGGCGATAAGACGGGCCACTCTCCCCTCTGCATAACCCTTCAGCAGCGGAGTCAGCCTGGGGTTCTTTCCCACAACTGTTTTCAAGGTTATATTTACACCACCTTAGAAATAAAACACTAACACAAGAGAGAAATAACGCAGAGAGTTTCACTTGAACCATATTTTTAAATGACCTCTAATAGACTCTTTAGTTTCTACCTAGAGATAATTGTAGACCTGCCTCACTTTCAGCAATTCCGGGAAATGCGACTTGTGAATCTAACTCTTCAGACTGAATCAAGATCTCTGGTCTGGAAAATTCCTCTCAAAAATAAATGTTCTGGAATAGGCGGTAAAAGAAGCTGTCCTTGGTCTCCTCTGAGAAGTAGGTGAGTGTTCCGTCTCTTGTACTTTCCCAGTCTTTTCTTTCTAGACTCCACGGCATCTCTCTCCCATTCCTCTCAACTGCTCACAACCTCTCCTTTTTTATTTTTCTCCCTTCTTTTCTCCCTCCTTCCCTTCCTCTCTCCCTCCTTCCTTCTTTCTCTCTCTTCCTGACTCCCCTTCTCACACATAATCATGTTCTTTTTCTTCTTACCAAAATCTGCTTCCTGTTAAGGGTCTGAAAAAATTTCATACAGATAACTAAAATGTTATTCCTCTTTGAAACACATATTCTTGAGTTATTTGAAAAGAAATCAAATGTTAAAGTGAAGAAGAAAAAAAGAAATGAAGCCTTAGACATTTAGGCTTCAGAAATAACAGGTGAGGCAGAAGAATTGTGTGTGGAGCCACTGTCTACCCACGAGACCTTTGGGTATTAAACTGCTGTCATCCACATCTTTAACCCAGGAGATGCTTGTGAACAGCTCAGGAGAGAGGGCAGGCCAGGGAGAAAGCAGAGAACTTAAAAAAATAATAAAAGACTTGGGGAGAAAATGCCCTCAAATGCCTGGAAAGTCCTCATGTTTATGTTTTAATTTTTATTTAATTTTTATCTTTTAATGAAGCAACTTACAACTAGATGGCAAAGAAGCAAAGAACAGGTGAAGTTTGATTCACCTGAACAGCCCTTCAAAGTTTGCTCTGTGTTTGGCTAAGCCCTTTGGGACCCTCTACAGAAATGCCTAGTGCCCCACATTTTTACACCCATTGACAAATGAAACTCAGGGCATGGTTAACACATCTGCCCAGTCTGTAATTTGGAAGAAATAATTAGCACTATTTACAAAGTGCCAAGAGCACATTTGGCATTCTGCAAAATACGGATGAAAAACCCAGAGTTTCCTTCACAGCAAGTTGGGGTGTGATAGCCCCTGGTCTTCTGGTTGCCAGTGGCATGCCTTTGATCTGGTCTATGAATCTGGGATGGCTCCTTAACCAATTTGGAACAGGTAACACTGTTAAATGAGAGCCACGCCCATGCTCATGCTTGGGACAGATGTTGGAGTCAAGTAATTTCAGAGAAGACTTCCCAGGGTTTGGAAATCGAAAAACAGGGAGACAGGTGGTTGCCATTGCAACTTTACCATCTACCTAGCGTATTGTGGGGTGGCCTTTCCCCACCTTTTACAGGAAGAACCTTAGGTGTTCTTAGTGGAAATTCCCAGGATATGGCTTTCATTCAGGCAAGACCCCAAATTTAGGATTAGATAGAGGAGAAGGGGGAAAAGGGAAGAATGAGGCAGACACATGATCCACTAAGAATGGAAAGGGGGGAAGAGTTTTAGAATGAGAAAGCATCCATTTGAAACTAACACAGTGTTGTAAAGCAACTATGCTTCAGTAAAAAATTTTTTTTAATGAAAAAATCTTTGCAAATACGGTAGGTAGAAAAAAAAATTCAAGGGTTTCAGTACCTGACTCATTTGACCTAATGCAGAGTAGGGGTGTGCCAGGAGCATCCGACTGTTATCGCGAGCGTCCTCTGGCTCTGAGGATTTCAGAAATAGCAAAAATGATGCTCAGGGAAAAAAGGAGGAGAAGGAAAAGAAAGAAGGGAAGGGGAATTTTGCCCCACACTGAAGTTTGCTTGTAGGCAGCAAGCTCTGTCCTAAGAAAATGAAGCTTCTGAAATCAAAGGATTAGGTGTGAACGAGTGTTCCAGAAATTTCCCAAAACACGTTTGTAGGTCAAGGGCAATCCTTGTAAATTCTGGGATTTCTCTTCTCTGAATGCATTACCACCCATTTCAGGAACAATGTTTAGCCGAAGAGCTTGTGATGTGTAGACTTTTCAATTAAAAATATTTCTGTTGTTACTCCTCCTTCCATTTAGCTTGTGGAGACACCTACATTCAGCCTCTAGCAATGTCTATTATATCTACCTTAGACTCTCCAATATGTTTTTCTTAAAGGGACAGCACAAGGTCATTAATGGTTTACAGGTTACCAGAGGAAATCAATCTCAAGCACAGGAATCAATTGATAAAGACTTCGGAACTTGTTTCTTTACACTAGCTAGGAAAGGGGGAAGCTTTAGATTCTCCTTCCAAGAATTCTAAGAAGGATAAATCTCAAATTCGTCTTATTACAAAAGAGTTTATAATTGAAAAAGATTACAAAAGAGTGTGTAATTGAAAGTTACAAGTCAATATGTCTCATACTTTCATCTTGATGAAGCCTGTTTGGTTACAGATTATTAGCAGAATCCCCAGACCTGTTATAGGGTATTTCTCCTCTCCAATCCCAAGTGTCCCTCCTTGTACCAAGCCCCCTCCATGTTATAATGTGATATTTCCCAAGGGAAAACTGTAGAAATTGTATGAAACAGGTGAGAACATAAAACAGGATGGTGCATGAAATCACCTACTTAAAATTGTGGTCTGGAAGTTATTGCAAACATCAATTTTTCTTCAAGGCAGAATGTTCTATAGTAAAGAAAAGAGTTTGGTCAACCACATTTCCACCTACAAGTTTTTCTACATGAGCTTTTTCTGGTAATCCTGGGTACCCCCAAATGAAGTAAAGGAGTCTGTGAGCTCTTGTTAATAAGTCAAAAAGTCTACTGGACATTGGATATCAGAATTGATACTGCATTGAGGTTATATACATACACTCAGTGTGGTGACCTGGTTATTGCCATATGATCTAAAGTTCTTATTGACTGTCATTTGAGTCCATAATAAATAAAATCTTGGAAAACAAGTTAATTTTTTGCAATAATTTTTTGAAGACTGAAACTTTTTAAACATAGGGTCCAAAGAAGAAAACATAATTAAAAAAGGAAATGTGAATTTCTGTACTCTAAAAGGTCATTTATCATTAGGATTTTTGGCTGGATAATGAATGCTCCAGCATTTGTAGTTCTTTGGTTCTAATATCAAAATATAAACACAAATATCAGATTAGACTCTCTAATTAAATAATTAAGACGGTTATCCAGTGACATTTGGAAGACGACTCAAGCAACTAGCAGATCTTGGCAAACTAGCATGATTGCATAGTATGCAAATTTTATTCATGCAAATTTGTGATAGTGTTATATAAAATATTAATAATTTTATGCCCAGAAAAGAAAATAGCATGATTTTCAAAAAAATAAAAAGCCTTAATAAATGATTCTGTAATTTCATAGCTGGGGGAGATGAGTGCTTTCTAAACCCCGTGATGCCATTGCCACCTGGTAGCCTCACCTGAGCTTGTTTACAGAACTATTTACCCTTCTTTGTCTCTGTCTTGGGTTTTTTACCTGCCTGGAAACTTTTGTGAGTGACTCCAGTGACAACTGTACTATTATTTTAACATTCACCATTATTGTAATTTAAAAATCTCTTGCCTAGAACATGTCTGACTCATAGTTGGTGCTTGATAAATATTCATAAATGAATGAATAAATTGGGATTTTTTTCTTTACATCTTATAGGAGTATCATCTGAGCATTCATTGAATGCTGGTGTTAGCACTTTTCTCAAAAAGCACTGAAAAATAATACTGATATTGAAATTAGATGTGATACTGTTTTTATGTATCTATTTTTTGATTGTGTGTGTGTGTATGTGTGACAGAGAGAGAGGAGAAGAAGGAGAGAGAGAGGCAGGGAGGGAGGGAGAGTGTATTTTAAAGTAAAAAGCTACAGAGGTTTTAGATTTTTGTATATTCTCCCATTTACACCTATTCTTATGAAAACTCAATCTCGACAACTGTGAGTTTTGAGTCTGTGAAGTCTTCAGCCACACGTTCTTTTCATAAAATGTATTTGTCTGGCATATAAAGTTGTTTAGATGAGTCTAACTCTACCCAAGAGAGGATGTTTGGAACAGCTGTTCACTCCTCTGTTGAACTTAAGGCAGTCACCCCTCCCTTTGTGTACCTTTGAACTGATGTGGAGTTTTAAGCAAATTGCTGACTTGTACCCCAATTTCATGTTTATGGTATTTGATGATCTTCTGTCATATGCTTCTTCCTTGGTATTGTTACCTAAGATGAAGCCCAGGTTAACAAGGTAGAATTGTAAACTTTGCTGCTTCTAAAATTCAAATTATGTTTTTTAAGTGTTTGGAGTAAATAGAGGAGAGAGGTCTGGTTTAAATGAAAAGCTTTTTCTTTCTTTCTTCTTTTTTTTTTAAAAAAACACCGCTATTGTGTTCCCTGAAGATGCTGAAACAATATTTGGTACTATTTAAAACTAAACACTGAAACTTGGGTAGGAGCTATCTGGAAGACAAACATCATTATTAAAGATAGCAAGGCAGAGCATGGATCTCTCTTTACAGTCTAAATGGAAATTCAATTAGTTATATTTTTCAGTAGTGGTCTATTTGTTTCTGAGAGAGGTGGGTACAGTCCATTTGCCATTTTTCACACTATTTTCTGTTCTTCCTGGCTTGGGGCCAGACTTGCAGACTTTCGAGATAACATTCATGTTGGGCATTTGAGTCTCATGGAGGTGGTATAAGAGGCCATTTAATCACCAGTTTTGGGGTGGAATTTGGAAATGTCTTCATGGATATTGCCATAGAGTAACAAAACCATTGATCCTAATTAGATCAAACATTAGACTACTCATGTATGAGGACAGTTCTGTTCATTGTTTAGAACAGTTTGGGATCTATTTTGTTAGGCTGCTCTACCTTAACAAGATGGTGTGTCTTTGCAATGTGATAATGCTCTTTGTAAATTATTCCAAGTACATTATTTAGAAGTTTAAGTGTTTAGTTAGTAAACTATGAAGCTTCAAATTGTCCTGTAAAATGAGACAGTTTCTGTAGCTCATGTTTTTTCTTAATTCAACTGTCTTCACTCCAAGAGCCCAAGCAATCTATACCAGCAAATCTATTTAGCAAACTATCAGTATGTGTATTTATTTAAATAGAACTTAAATTGTAATAGTAAACATTCTTTAATATCACAGCCGCATTAAAATTTTTGCAATGGAAAAAGTGGCCAATTTCAATAATCCTCAATTGAAATGATTGGTTAGCCCTTTTCTGCGCTTGGCCGTTTAGACTTCGTTTCATGCTGACTTTGTTGGCATCAGTCCGTTTGGATGATCATCAATTTTGCAGAGCTTAACCCTTTGGGATAAAAATCCTCTTCTTTCTCCCCTGCGTGTTTAAATGGGAAGATCTGTCAGATGGATGAGCAGCCCATCCGCTATACATGGTGAGCCACAAAAAGACTGTAAAAAACATTATAAACATCTACAGTGTTAGTTACAGGGACATCATCCATAAAGCATGTAATCCTATCCAAACCTTCCTATGATAGTGTCACAGTGCACCAGAATTTTTAGGATATTTTCTATTTTCAACCGGTGATCCCAGGTAATACGTGGTCCTGGCATTTCTTATCACTGCCAACCATGCATTTCTCATTTAAAAATAAAAGGTTTGTTTCAAATTTCAATACTGTGGATCCTTTTTGCCTTAGACCAAATGCCTATCATACTTTCTCATCACTTTAATTAAACTTGGGCCAATCCAGGGCAAATGTTTGATTTTGACCCAAAAAGTGCATGCAAATCACAAATTCTATGCGATACAGAATGGAAACACTTCCTGTGGCCTTCTTTCAGCATGTGGAATGAAACAGTCTGCCAGATTTGTGATTGCACATCATTAGAAAAGAGGTCTGCTGATTCAAAAATAGAAAAATAAACCCATGTCCACCTAATAAGTAAACATCATGTCTCTGTAGCTCTAAGATCATCAGTCTAAAGAAACAAAAGCTCGGTCTGGAATAAGGCAGTCCTCAATTTTAAGCCAGCATCAAGTGAACAAAGAGCAAACTGGCCACACATGGGAGAACCACTGGGCCCTGGAAAATTGTACGTGAATCAGCAATCAGGAGCTCTTGAGTTCCTCGGACACTTGTAACTCTCTCCTTCCACATGACCTTGAGCAAGGAAATTATTCCTTTTCCTGGTCTATAAAATGGAGGCAACACTAAGGAACCATTCCGGTTACACATTTTTCACAGCTTGTATGGTCAATTAGAACCTTCAAAGAGGCAGTTCTGTAACTGCTGAATTAATTTTCATGAATCAACATTTTATGTAAACACAGATGAGTGGAAACTCAACAAAGAGAAATCCATTAATAAAGAATGTTATCAAAACAGACTCCTTAAAATCTCTTTTTGGTATATTTGCTGCCATAGTGAGTTATAACCATATTACAAATATAGTCTTTTTTGTGGGAAAAAAGTTTCTGCACAAATGAATTTGGGATGTGCTCATCCGAAGGAACGTCCTGCAATTCAAAATGTTTACAAGTAAAGTGACTGAGCTTTTTCGATTTTATCATTATGCCTGAGAGGAGGGGTAGGGGAGATTTGTGGGGACCTGAGTTTGTAATGTAGGATCCCTACAAATATTAGAGTAATGAAAGAGGCAGGTGCTAATTAGTGTCCAATGGAAGAAGCCATTAGAGATTGAAGGTTGAACAATAATGAAGAGAAGACTTGCCCTTGAATTTACTTGAGCCTCCATTTGACTCCATCACCCTCCCCATCAGTGGTACTCTGACAAGTATTTCTGAATAAACATCTGTATGCCCTGAAAGAAATGCCCAATATTACTGTATTTATGTAAATACTGTTATCTAACAACTTGTAACTGACCAGCTCAGAAGATGTAACTGTCTATTCAATAATATATTTTACATGTTATGTAAATACTGTTATCTAACAACTTGTAACTGACCAGCTCAGAAGATGTAACTGTCTATTCAATAATATATTTTACATGTTATGTAAATACTGTTATCTAACAACTTGTAACTGACCAGCTCAGAAGATGTAACTGTCTATTCAATAATATATTTTACATGCTTTGCCTCAACATTATTCAGAACATCTCTATGATGTAAATGCTATTATTATCTCTGCTTTAGAGATGAGGAAACTGAGGCTTAGAAAATTTAAGTGACTTACTAAGGTCACACAATAAGAAGCCAAGCCAGAAATCGAACCCAAGTCTTCTTTACTCTAGAATCAGACTTTTAATCACTCTAATAAACACTTTCCTAGCCAAGAAGCTCATTCCATTTTTGGACACCTCTAATGAATATGGCTTCTTGGACTACTTCTGGACTTCAGAGTAAGTAACAGAGAATTAATCTAATAGGCCACTTCCACACTTTCAATACCTCAACACACCTTGGACCTCTGCCATGTTTCAGGCATACTGAAAATTAATTTCCTAGAAATTACTATTACGTATTATGTTTCTTCAATCGGTTTTTTGAGGAATAACTGATAAATAATAAACTGCATGTCTTTAAAATGTACAGTTCAGTAAGTCTTGTATATATGTGTGAAATTACCATAATTAAGATAATGAACACATCACCACATCACCCCCTCCCCGAAAGCTTCCTTCTGCCCTTTGTAATCCCTCCCTCCAGTTTCAATTATTTTGAGATTTATCCGTGTTGTAGAGTGTATCAATAGTTCATTCCTTTTAAATGCTGTCCATTGTATAGATATAGCATACTTTATTTATGGACATTTGCGTGGTTTCCAGTTTTTGCCTATTACAAATAAAGTTCTATGAAATTAATGTCCAAGTCTTGGGATGGACTTATGTTTTCATGTCCCTTTGATAAATACCTAGGGGTGGAATTGTCGAATTATATGGTGAGTATATGTTTAACTTAAAAAAAACTGCCAACATGTTTTCCAAAGCAGTACTGCCATTTTGCATCCTCACTAGCAATATATCGGTGCTCTGGCTACTCCACATTCTTGCCAATATTTGATATAGTTAGTCTTTTTAGTTTCTAATAAGCATACAGTCATATCAATTTGTGGTCTCCGCATTTTTTTCTGAGACTAATTTTACACTGAGCATTTTTTCATGTGCTTATTTGTCATTATATATCTTTTCTAGCAACATATCTGTTCATATCTTTTGCCCATTTTAAAAAATTGGGTTGTTTGTTTTCTTATTATTGAGATTTAAAAATTCTTTATTTATGTACCACAGATTTTTCTTTCAGGCTATGGTTTATCTTTTCATCCTCTTAACAGTGTCTTGTAAAGGACAGAAGTTTTTAATATTGATGAAGTCCAAATTATTAATTTTTCTTTTTTGGATCATGATTTTGTTAGAGTATCTGAGAAATTTTTTCCTCAACCAAAGTCACAATGATTTTCTCCCACTTTTCATCTGGAAGTTTTAGAGTTTTAAGTTTTATATTTAGTTCAATGAATTCATTTTGAGCTAGTTTTTATATACATATGATGCATTGACTAAAATTCATATTTTTTGGTATATGAATATCCAATGGTTCCAACAGCATTTATTGTCCTTTCTCCACCGAATTGCCTTGTACCTTTGTCAAAATCAGTTGCTCATATATGTGTGGGTCTATTTCCATACTCTCTATTCTGTTCCATTGATCTAGTTCTCTGTTTCTATACAAATGCCACATTGTCTTAATTGCAGTGGCTTTATAATTCTTGAAATCAAATAATGTTTGTTCTCTAAACCTGTTTGTTATTCCTTTTCAAAGTTGTTTGGGCTATTCTTTTTCCTTTGTATTTTCATATGAAATTTATAATCAGCTGTTCAGTTTCTACAAAAAGAGAATCCTATGATTTGGATTGAGATTGCACTGAATCTAGAGACTAATTTACAAATATTTGACATCTCACAATACTGAGTTTTCTGAACTGTGAACACAAATATTTCTTCCTTTAAAAAAAGTTCCTTAATTTCTTTTAGCAACATTTTGTAGTTTTCAGTGCACATTTCATTCACATTTTTGTGGCGGTTTATCTCCACTTATTTTATATTTTTGATGCTATTATAGATGGTATTGATTTTCCCATTGTTCCTAGTATGTAGAAATACAATGGATTTTTGTATGTGAATTTTCTATCATACAACCTTGCTAAACTCACTTATTAATTCTAGATTCTCTTAGATTTTCTATATAGAATATCATGGCATCAGCAAATAAATATAATTTTACTTCTTCCTTTCCAACCTGGATTCCTTTTATTATTTCTTTTTCTTGCCTTGTTGCATTGGCTAGAATCTCCAGTACAATATTGAAGAGAATATGTGAGAGAAGACATCCTTGTCTTGTTTCTGATACTTGCATCTGTCTTTCTTATTTTATGCTCTGCAGGGACAGAGGCTAAATCTTTTGTCTTTGTTATACCTAGTCTTTATCACTAGGTAAAGTATTAGGACATAGCAGATACTTAGCAAAGGGTGGTCAAAAAAATTAATAAAAGAGATGTAGAATCCACTTCCTGCTCACAGCTTACTGGGTGAAATAAGAGAGATAGACATTGGAATACAAAGTTCTACTGAAGCATGAAAATTTTTATGCATAATAATAGGGTTCAGAGAGGAAGAATGCTTAGTCTTCCGCTTGTGACAGTGATAGAAAAAGTGAGAAGAGACACATGGAAGGTTTTCTGGAGGAGGTAATGCTGATCTAGATCTTGAGAGATCAACAGCCAGGAGAAGGAGGAAGAGCATTTTAAGTGGAAGTTATACAGACAGATAACTCATAGTATACTTGGGAAAACAGAAAAATATATGAAGTATGAAAAACTTTCAAGGTTTGCAATTTGACTTTAATACCCCCTCCCTATACTATTCTCCTTGTTTCTAGATTTATAGTCCCGGTTTCCTCAACTTTGCTTCCTGTGAAATAATTCCTGAATCAAACACCATTCTGGGTTTCAACTCTGGAGACTTTCTGGTTTATCTGCACCCCTCTCTCAAAATATAGCCCCCAGAACTGAGCCCTGTTCCAGGTGTGACTAACCAACCAAAGTGCAGGCATATATCATTTTCTTGGTCTGAATATTATAATCACAGGATCCAAATGCATGTGACCCACTTACCCACACTGGCTTTCTCCAAATATAATTTTGATGTTTTAAGGGAACTAAACCTGGCGCAGACTATGCCGTTTTCATCACATGTGATTCAGAACACCAAGGAATCATGTTTGTCTTCTCAATATCTCCTGTTATGCAATCTAGCCGAGTGTAAGTGTATATTGCTTCCCTCATTTATAAGGCACCGTTTTGTCTTCCTAGGATGAAACAGACATTTTATTTTAGTGTGAATTTCTATGAGATATTTGGATGAATAGGCAGTCCTGGGGGCCATGAGAGATCATCCTGCCGATCTTAGGGAACTCTGATGGAGCCTAGTAGTCTTACTCTACATAATGAGAAACTGATATTAAATCCATTTGGTGTAAAATAATTACAAGATAACATCTAACATTTGTCTCAGTAATATTTAGTGTCTAAAGGACTGACTATCCACTCTGTAAATTTTTCTTGGCAAAACATGCTTTCAAGTTCTTCTCAAAGCTCAGCAGGGTGGTTAGTAAGGTCCTATATCAACACATTTCATTATTATTCATTATTTATTATTTACTTTTATTTCTCTATGAAGCTAGCAATCCAGCAGGTAGTTCTTTAAATAACTAAATCCCCACACACTTTCCCACACACACTCAAACACACACACACACACACACACATGCACTACATACACAGAGAAGGGCCTGTTTATCCATCAGTATAACTTCATGACTTTATGTGTCTTAAGAGGGGATATGTCCTCTTGCCGTTTTTTTTTGTTGTTGTTGTTGTTTTGTGTTTGTTTTTTTTTTAGCAGATGCCAGGGTAGATTCTGGGGAGGGAAGAATTTCTCTCAAGGAACTCTGGAGTCACTTCCCAGTGGATCTTCTTGGTTTTGTTTGAAGTGAGGTAAATTCCCAAGCATCAGACATATCTTCATTGACATGAAGTCATGGAGTTCATTGCGATGGAGAAAACTGGGGCAGGAGTTGCAGCTGACCAGTTGTGTGATCATGGGTGCCTGACCTTCCCATGCTGAATTTGCATATGACTTTTAAAAGGATCAGCAGTGCTTACATTTCCTGGTCTGTCAGGACTTAGGAAGGAAGCAGGATCAGATAGGGGAGAGACCACCAGGAGAGGCTACATTTAGATTCTGATTCATTCTACTGCCCTCTTATGCTACCATGCCATGCTCTTCCTCACCAGCACGCTTAATATAAACCTGTTTGTGCTTCTGTCTTCATTTCTCACCAGCACTTGGTAGATCTTTTAGTAGCTGTATTACCTTATGGAGCAATGAGCTATCTGTCCAACTTGAACACTCTGACTTTACTCTTCCCTATCTGCTCTCACTCTAATCAGGGAATTAGACTGAACTAAATAAAGTTAAATTGAAGTTTCTGTCAGCTAGTCTTGAGCCAGTCTACCTTTTCTTCCTCCTGCTGCAAGCTTGGTGAGCCATATGGAACTAGAGCTTTGTTTGTCTATTCTTAGCCCATTGCTTAGACCTTGTATTTCCTTTAGAAGAGTGATTTCTCTGTCTTTGAGGGGAGGAGGCAAGTGGAGGGATGTGTGAAGAGTAGGAAAGTTATTAAGGGGAAAGGAGGAGAAAGAGATGGAAGACGCGAGCCTTTCTCTGACAAGTTTCAGGAAAATCCTTACCTTATTCCATGACAGGCACCAAGAGGGTTGCCACCAAGTGGTAATACACACTCACTTCACCCTGTCCAGGCATCTCAGAAATAGATGTTTCTTTTGTAGCTGGAGACTTAAGGACCAAATCTGAGTGGGGGGGATGTTTGCTGGCTATAATCTAGTTCGTGTTGGGTTATCCCAAACCCATTGCATTTTGCACACCTGTGCTGTATTTTTGCCTTGTTTCAGCCAGGGCTTCATCCTGCTTTTTAGAGCCCCAGAAATGCCTGGATATAACCACTTTCTTTCTGGTATACTCAAGATTCTCTTGTGCTCTCTGGACACATATTGTTTTCCAGCCAGGCTTGTCTAAGAAGACAATGTCCTACCCAGCTGCACTATGGATTTCCCCCTGACTCTTATGGAAAAAGAGTGGATTAATTTAAGAAGGAACTACTTGAGCCTCTTTCCTCCTGATCTTCCTACTAAGTTGCTACTGAGTTTTTGCTGGACACTCACAGACTGCCTTGCCCCCATTTTCCCCATTCTCATGCTAATTTACAAAAGTGGGGATCTGGGGATGAAGTTTCTAACTCTCTAGCAAAGAAAAACCCTAAATTCACTAAGGCAGTGATATAAACAAATGACAAGTGGAGACTTTCATGAACCACAACCAACCACAGCTGCGTTAAACCAATGACCCAAGAAGTCTGGTATTTTGTTATCGTATAGGATATAGGCCAATATCAACACTCTGAAGGAAAAACATGTGTGAGAGAAGCAACCCAGTTTCTGCCAAACATTGGGATAAAGGCTAAACAAGCAGCTGGTGATTTAAGACAGAGATACAGAAAACACAAGGTCAGTGATTTCTGACCACGTCTCTCTTTGCAACAGGCATAGCAAACTCAGAGAAAATTCCTCATCACCCAGAACTCCACACCTCATCCATTTAACTAGAGAGCTATGTATTCCACAATAAAACGAGAGTTAAAAATCCCTGATTGGAGGCACAGAGTTTAGTTTTGGGGTCTTCTCTCTCCTATACTTGTTCAGTTCAATTCAAAAAATCTTTATTGAGTATCTTTGATCAGGGACAAGACTATGTATTATGAGGGGTGTGAAGATGCTAAATTTCTGCTTTCAGGGAACACAGCACATCCTGGTGAAACCAAAGATAGACCCATTGAATTGTGAAAGTGGGCTGTGTTAAGGTCTCTCCGATGGAGACACAGAGTGTTATGGATACAGAGAAGAAAACTACAGCAGATCAGTGCAGGAGACAGCTGAGGTGGGCCTTGAATGCTGAGTAGAATTCAACCCAGGGGAACTGGGGAGAGGTGTGGGAGAAGGGTGAGAAAGGGTGCTTGAGAATGAATTAATGGTCTGTTAAATGATATTGGACCATAAAATTTCACAGTGTGTTTAAGAAATGGTGACTATTCTGATATGGCTTGTATGTCTATATATATAGACATATTGTGTGTCTATATTGCTTGTATGTCTGATATGGCTTGTATGTCTATATTACAAATATAGGTTAGAGATGAGTGGTGATGGGCCTTGAATGACATGCCAGTGAGTTTGACTTTCTGGTTAATTGAGAAATCCATTCATTTAATGAATGTTTATTGAGTATATACCTTGTAAAGGTTGACATTGTTGTTACAATTGTGAAGAAGAGATGGGTTCTCTTCTTCCATGAGGCTTATATTCTAGTGGGGAGCTAAGTTATTAAAATGTAGACAAATCAAGAAGATGATTTTGAATAGAGATAATTGCTGGGAAGGAAATAAAGCAGGGATGGGAAAGAGACAGTATTGGGGAGGTCAAGGGCAACCTCTCCAAGGACGTGATATTTGTGCTGAGACCTAAGTGATGAGATGACCTCAGTCATGCAAAGATAAGGGATGGGAGAGAGTTCCTGGAGGAGAAACAGAAAAGAACAAAATCCAAGAGATGAATGTGCTTGGCATTTTTGAGGAACAAAAGATCAGGGAGAATAGTTCATAGAGAGTGAAGGGATAGCGGTATGAGATGTGGTTACAGAGGAGGGCAGAGTCTGTCCATGTAGGGCCTTGCAGGCCTTGGTGGAGCTCGGGCTCTATTCTGAGGGTAATGGGAAGCCCACGCGAGGTTGAGACAGGGGAGTATCATGTGCTGGCTTATGCTTTGCTCTGCAGTGAACTGATTGTAGTAGATCAAGAGTGGAAATGAAGAGAAACTCGTTTTCCTGAATTTCCCGTGTGATATGATTGTGGCTTGGACCAAGATTGCACCAGTGGAGAAGGAGAGAAATTGACCAGCTTGGCATATATTTTATAGTTAGTGTCAACAGGACTTGGTGTTGAATTGGATGTTAGAGAGAGGGAAATCAAAGATGGCCCTTGGGGTTTTAGTTTGAGTAGGTGTTTGTGTCATTTGCTGAGATGGGAAAGACTGGAGAAGAAATTGATTTAAGAGGTAAATCAAGGGTGTTTTTCGGATAAATTATTAAGTTTGAGTTGCTTATCAATCACCCAAGTGGGTGGCTATCATATGAGTTGTTGTTCTGATATCAGGCCAAAGGTCATGGTTGGAAACAATAAATTCAGGCATGCACTTAGCCTCACAGAGTAAATAATGTGGATTGATTGATTTCCTTTCTCTTGTAAAAACTGGTGTGCTTTTTAGGTGGGGTTTCTAATGATGGTCATATATCATTATATTACATAAATGTCGATACCTCTATCAAAACACTGCTTAATCATCAGAACAAATTTCCAAGCTTAAAAACACCATTATTGGGCTTCCCTGGTGGCGCAGTGGTTGAGAGTCCGCCTGCCGATGCAGGGGACACGGGTTCGTGCCCCGGTCCGGGAAGATCCCACATGTCGCGGAGCGGCTGGGCACGTGAGCCATGGCCGCTGAGCCTGTGCGTACGGAGCCTGTGCTCCGCAACGGGAGAGGCCACAACAGTGAGAGGCCCGCGTATCACAAAACAAAACAAAACAAAACACCATTCTTTCAGTAAGAAAAATACTAATAAAAATGAACATACTGACTAATTTGTAAATTTTCAAGGCCATGCGTATTGCCAATGTCTGCACTTACTGTTATGGATTTATTATTGCAATGAGATATAGGAAGGTCTGGTGGGTATTTTTTGGACCAGTAAAATCTTGTTGTAAACATGTACATCGAGGAAAATCTTGCTGCTTACTCATGAAATATTTTGAACTCATTAGAAAAAGAAAGAATATAAATATGCTAGCCTAATCGTAATATTTTTAAAATTCAAAATTGAAGTTTCCTTTTAATGGTCTCTGAATTCCTAATCATTGGGCCACTGGATTCATGGAGAGAAATGATTGAGGAATGCACCCAGGTTGCCTTAGGAGAGAAGTTGTTATCACATATAGGTTCTTCAAAGCTGGGGGTAACAGGAATATTTCATCCAGGCTAAATAACAGTCATATTAACAATAATAAAATTTCTCAACAGAGCTTTATTAGATCTTCCATCTCCGTGTGAAATCTTTCAAAGAATTCTTTGTTCAGCTGAGATGCTCTCTTGCGTGATGTGCAAATAAGGATAAAATAAAACCTGAGAATGTGGTCAGGGAGACTGAGATGGAATAAGCAGACCAAGAAATACTGAACCAAAAAGGAATGCATGAACTGCAGTACATCTGGCGAGTATGCATACCATTGCTCTACGCTAGAAACCATTACAAACCATTTGGAGGGATTAAAAAAATGCTGCCCAGGTGCAGCAGTTTATATTTTGGAAATGAAATATATCTAGTGGATACTATGGACGGAGAACCTGCAAAATCTTATTAGAAAAATAAATCTGTTTTGAGTTAGAATAGTGAAAAAATCCTAACAAATTATTGGAAAAGAAGTGTTGCAAAACTCAATTCATTCATGTTTATTCAATAATCACACACATGTTCCATTAAGAAATGCAGAAAAAAAGTGCACTAAATATTGACTTTCACAGCAAAGTGTAGAGGTATATGTATGAAGAATAATGAATCTTTTTCATGACAGTTTGGGAAAAATAGAAACTTTGAGCCATTTACACAGGTTGAAAAATAAGAAAACTGTCCTCTTTAGTAGCCGAGGGGAAAACATCTGAAATTAGTTTTATAGATTATTCATTTAACTTGATTCTTTATAGGCACAAAAGCCAGTTTGCGTTTGGTTGTTTCTTCAATATAGGAAATGATGAGCAAGGCCTGGGCTTGGGAGGGGGACAAAATCATGGATCAACTCTCTCCTCATGCCATCGATTTTCCTATAGCTCCCTAAATAGAGAAAGGACTCCAATTCAGTGTCGCTTGCCTTTGAGGGTTTGATGGAAATCACAGTGTTCTAAATACCTCATACCACCCCCTGGCAATATTTCTATCCAGGAAAAATTATGTTAAAATGAACCTGAGAGAAGCTTGTGTAGAAAAGAAATGAGAAAAGACCATTTTGGGAAGGCTTATGATCCCCTGATCAGAGCATAACTTGGTACAGTCCTTTGAGAGAGGAGATGGCCCAACTAGGAAATGTGTATCAAAGATCTTTAAAATGTTCATGGCCTTTAACCCATCAATTCCATGGTATCCTAGGAAGACAACCAGAGATATACGTATGTAACAACTTTCATGCAAAGACATTCAGCAGCGTTATTTATAATGGTAAAAACTTGGAATGGACTTTCATTTCAATGGTAAGATGATTTAATAAACTAAATTATGATTCATGGTGAACTACTGTGAAACCCTTAGAAATCATGTTTTAAAGAGTATTTATTTACCTGCAAAACTAGTCATGATGTATTGTTAAATGCAAAAGCCAAACAACATGTACAACACATATGGTTTAGCTTCTGCTCTGTTATATGTGTTTATATATAAGCTGTATAGAAAAAAAGACTGGAAGGAAATATTTAAAGAATGTTAACTGCTTACTTCTGGGTGGTAGAATTATGCATGATTGAAATGTTCCTATCTTTGTTCTCTTGTGTATTTTCAAAATTTCTATCCAGATAAATGCTTTTACGCTCAGAAAGGAAAAACTTCGTGTTATTAAAGAGAAAGGCAATTAAAAGTTTAAAGGGAGAGTTCTGCCTTAGTTAATGGGAGAAGAAGGGAGAATCTCAAGTCTGGTTTGTTTCCCTGAATCAGTGGGTGAAATTGATCCTGCTCTCCTTAAGTCTCTACCTGGCCAGGGGTAGAGTGGAGTCTTTGAATGGGCAGGATCTGGGTCAACAGCTCCAAAATGTGAAACACTGGTTGGACCTAAGAACACCAATTAGTTCAATGGGAAGGAGCAAATCTCTGGAAGTACCCAATCTGCTGTGTGATTCCTGGTGGGACAACTGAACGGCAGGCTCCACCTCCAGAAACTCGCTTAACCCTGAACCACCTGCAGTGCAGAGCTTCCACAGGCCCCCTACTGATTTCTCAAGAGTTCCCAGGGTTATCATCAGCTTGGTGGGGCATAGCGCAATAAGAGAAATGGGCCCTGGGTTTCACGGCTCCACATACAAATGCAGACTCAGTCACTTGCCCTCAACATTATAAGATCATATAATGATGCTCGGTGAATTGCTCTGAGATCCACAGGCAAGTCTGCAATTCCATTACCAGTCTTTAATCGGTATTTCTATTCACTCATGTAAGAACCATTGAAAACCATTGATCCTGAACTTTACATAGACATCAGCAAGTGAGTCTGAGAAAGTTTAGGCACCAAGATCTTAGCAAACTAAAAGGACAAGCAACTGTAATAGCATTAGGCAGATAAACCCATACAAACCGATGTTAATATGAAGATCAAGGAAAATTATTAAGGAAACAAATCTGCTGAGAATGAATGCTCTGTGAGAACAAACTGAAGTGGATGAGAATATCCACTACTGATTTAGACTAACTTTTCACTTCTCCCTCAATTAGAACAGATATTTAAGAGTTGATTTTATCAGCAAGAACAGTAATTTCCCAGTCTGAACATTTTTGACCAATATTCCCTAGAGCAATGGGAAGATTTTAGCTATTTAGAAATAGTTGTTGAGAGGAATTCTTTCAACACTTTTTTTCTATGTCATATTAACGTTTGTGTGTGTATGGATTTCATTGGCTCCATCTTATTCAATGCAATGCTAATGTCAGCCATCCATGGTGCCAGTGGGGCTCTACTATGAGGGAAGAGTGGTAAACTCTATGAAGAGTTTCCTCTGGTTTTATGTATAACTGTTGATTATTGAGAATTTTTCGCTAGTGCTATGAACCTTGTTTGTCAATTAATATTATAGCACTAAAGCTAGTTTTATAGAGCTCTATCTATCTATCCATCCATCCTTCCATCCATCCATCTAACTTTCCTATGCCCATGTCAGAAATAATTTCAGATACCTTACAAAATATAAAACAGAACTAAAATGTAATGGATAAGGACCATGGGACAAAGGTAGAATAGTGAAAAAGATTAAATAAAGCCAAGAATGGGTTTAATAAGTCATGGGTCCTCTGCATCTTTTAGAAGTGGGCCAAATTTCTAGTAGCCAATGCAGAGAGAGAGGGGGTCAGTCATCAAATATTATCCCATGAAGTCCTTGGCTTCCTAGGAGTTACCAAGGGCAGGTACAACAGGTGAGACTAGGCCAAAGATAGAGTTTTGCCCTCCTGCTCATCCAGAAGAGTTTGGAGTTTATTTGTTTTCTATGGTGTGGATTCTGGGTAAGATTTAAGTTGAAGAAAGTATCCTCCACTAAAAGGCATGCTCAAGAGCCACACAATTTACAGCAGCCCCAAGAGGAAAGTCAACCAATGTACAGGTAATGCATATCCATTCGTGGTCCTAAGGCTGGATATACATCTCCTGTGACCTCATAGCCAAGAGGCTGGTGAAGCAAATGACGTACTCAACAACACTTGGAAGAGAATCGTGGAAGCGAAGTGTATTTTCCTAGCTGAAGGTTTAAGTTATCTCATTCACCTCTTTATTTTTTCAACAAATATTTATTTGTTGAATAGCATACAGCCTGGGCGTGGGAGTATGTTTTTTGATTTTGAGAAATATTCTTTTTGATATTAGCCACTCATGAAAAATTACATACTACTATAGATAATAAGACTAGAATCATCAAATTCAGACAATGAGAGCTTTGTAATCAGAGGACAGAGAGTGAATTTTGCCACAATTATCATAGGCTCTTCTTGGAATGTGGTCAGCCTGACATTCTTTAAAGAATGTCCAGGGTTTGGGTTAACAGAGAAGGCATGCAGGTATGTTGGTGTGCCGTACACACAAGTCACTAGAGAGGGAAGAAAACTAAAAACTGTTAAGAAAAAGTACTGAGCATGAGTTTTTGATTGGGAAGTGCAAATGAGGAAAGAGAGGAGAGTTTACAACTTCTGTAGAAAAACCCAGAGGTTTACTGACATTCTGCAGTGAATGATACTGACGCCTGTCAATGCAATGTATTGTATTTTTTTCCTCATGGCATAGACAACGTACCCCTAATATTACATTGTTATCTAGAGAAGGAAAGAAGACGTCCTGGAAGGGTGTGGCAGTGAGAAAAGGAGGGCAGTCAGCAGCTTTTGAGATTAAGGCTCTACTTACCAAACAACTTTGCTCTGTCATTTTCTTTTTACAAAAAATGCAGCATTAGTTCATGTTTTGGAAGATGCGTGATTTTTAAACAGCCACTCTTTTGGAGACGGTGTCCTGTGTCCAAAACAATGGATTTGAACCCTAGCTATTAACTCTACGGCCTAGGGTAACTAACTTGGCTTTTCTGAATCTCTCTGTTTCCTCATTTTCAAA
Organism: Phocoena phocoena; assembly: GCF_963924675.1. Lineage (NCBI taxonomy): Eukaryota > Metazoa > Chordata > Mammalia > Artiodactyla > Phocoenidae > Phocoena > Phocoena phocoena. The sequence goes on from NC_089231.1 coordinate 18,357,814, forward strand.
ATGGAGATAATAACAGGTAATCTCCCTATCCACGGAGCTGTAGTGAGGAGTTAAACCAGGGTTATATTTTTGAAAGCTGCCATGATTTACTGAGCTTTAGAATATCCCTGGGAGGGTCCAGAAAAACTAACCCAAGTGATTGCATTTGAGAGAAGAAGTGAGAAGCTGGAGGTGGGCAGCGAGCAGAGGGGAGAAGAGTAGAAAAAGGGGAGGGGAGAGGGGAGACATTTTACTTCTCACTGAGTAACCTTTGGACCTTCTTTCATTTTTTGCATTGAGATTCTCATCACCTATTCAAAATAAATAATGAATAGTTAAGAATAGGCTTTAATTATCAGGAAAATGAAAGAGCCACATAGTTAAAAGCTGTAGCTAAATATTAAATGCTACATAGCTAAGTTATTATCTAGATGAATGGTCAACAATGTATGGCCCTTGGGTCAAATCTCGTCTGTCGTCTGTTTTTGTAAATAGTGTTTTATTGGAACACAGTCACACCCGTTCATTGTCTGGCTGTTTTTGAGCCACAGCCTCCAGGTTATAATGGTAGAGTTGAGTAGTTGCAACAGAGAGTGAATGGCTCCAGAGGTGGAAATATTTACTATCTGACCTTTCACAGAAAAAGTTGGCTGACTCCTAGTCTGGATATTATATAATGCTTTGTAGTGTAAACACCCCTTGTTCCCCCTTTTAAAAAAGTTATCTTTTAACGTGAGCTTGATTTTTGCTCTTGCTATCCAGCTATAAAGGGACTGTAAATAAGAGCTCTTCCTATATTCTTAGCACATGCCACTATGCCTTCTACATGGTGATTTGATTTACTATTCATTCTAAGGAACTTGGGGACATTAATATAATTAATTTTGCCATGTTGAGTGTATATAATCAAAACTTGTTATTAAAATTCTATGTATGTATCATGCATTTTTAAGATAGCTTATTATTCTGTTTATGGACCAGAAATCTAGGCTTATAGTCAGAAGGTATTGCTTATTGTTTTGATAACTTACAACTCCCTGTGTGACATTAATCAAGTCTGTGCCGAAGTTTCTGTATCTGGAAACTGGGCACAATAATACTTATTTGTGCCCATTCCATAAGGATGTTCAGAAGACACCTAGAGTAGAAATACTTTGTCATTTAAGCATTGTTGTTGGCTGGTAATTTATTTGCAAAATGTCACTGGCAAAGTAAACTTTCTTATTGGTTACAAAAGTAAAAATATGTGGCTATAGAATTGTTCTCCAATCAATTAAGAAGAAAATATTTACTATGAGTAAAAAAAATTATTTACATTTATCAAACAGTTAGTGTGTAGGGTAGTGTTTGCAGGGTACTTGGCTTTTATGGTGTCTTAGTCTGCTCAGGTTGCCAAAACAAAATACCATAAACTGGGTGGCTTGAACAACAGAAATGTATTTTCTCATAGTTCTTGAGGCTGGAAGTCTAAGATCAGGGTGACAGCATGATCAGGTTCTGGTGAGACTCTCTTCTTGACTTGCAGACATGGCAAAAATAGAGAGAAAGATAGAGTTGGAAAAAGAGAGAGAGAGAGCGCCCTCCTCTTCTCTGGTGTCTCTTCTTATAAGGGAACTAATTGCATCGAAAGGGGCCCCAACCTCATGATCTCATCTAAACCTAATCACCTTCCAAAGGCCCCATCTCCATATACCATCCCATTGGGAGTTAGAGTCATCCAGAAAATGGTCATCCTACTCTCCCTACTCTGCCTACCTTTTCCTTCCTTTCTCTCTTTTTAAAATCACTAGGAAATCACTCCATTCTCAGTGTTTTTGCCAACAGTCATTTTGTAGGAGGCACAACACTTTCTTAAAACTTCAGTGATGCCCGACTCACTATAGTGCCTCATAAACAGTAGATGGATGGAATACCAACACGGTACTTTGACTCAAATGAGTCCACATTCCATTTTAGAATCCTTTAGTCGTCATTACACTCACTTCAGCCAAGTTGTTTAAAAAGTACATAGCTAGGGCTTCCCTGGTGGCGCAGTGGTTGAGAGTCTGCCTGCCAATGCAGGGGACACAGGTTCGTGCCCCGGTCTGGGAAGATCCCACGTGCCGCGGAGCGGCTGGGCCCGTGATCCATGGCCGCTGAGCCTGCACGTCCGAAGCCTGTGCTCCACAATGGGAGATGCCGCGGCAGTGAGAGGCCCACGTACCGCAAAAAAAAAAAAAAGTACACAGCTAATTACATTTCTAGTGTCGCTCTATATGGAAAGTCAGAATATCAAATATAATGTTTATTATTTCTTCACATAAAAAGGAAAGACACAGGGGCTTCCCTGGTGGCACAGCGGTTGAGAGTCCGCCTGCCGATGCAGGGGACACAGGTTCGTGCCCCGGTCTGGGAAGATCCCACATGCCGCGGAGTGGCTGGGCCCGTGAGCCATGGCCGCTGAGCCTGCGCATCCGGAGCCTGTGCTCCGCAACGGGAGAGGCCACACTTAGTAATAAAAAGGAACATAATCATTACCAGCCAAAGATATATTACTTTCATGGGGCTTTGCACACCAGCATTTTGTCCTATTACTTCTCTGTTATACTCACAGCATTAATTATTGGGGCTTAATTAGGCAAAATTACAGTATAGACCCTAATGAAGTCTATAGATTCCTAAAAAAACCCTCTATCTTTCTACATCATTTTGAAGTTAGCATCAGTAACGTAAGTCAACCCAGTCCACTTTTCTACTCAGCTTGTCTTTGAAATACCTATAATTTTTCTTGGTTTATTGGTCAAAGTTGGGAGTTTTTTAGTTTTGTGTTTTAAGTTAGTTTTTGTTTGAAATCTACCTCAGTACTGTTAAAGAACTATCTGCTAAAAAAGATTCTGAAGCAGAAAATAAAGGAGGAAGGGGCTGGAGAGAGAGTCAGAGGTTTTTTTATGAGAGTCCTTTGAGAAGTTGAAGGTAGAAAGATGTCCACAGATATCAAATATTGTGTGTCTTTTCCTTTCTAAACAGGAATGGCTGGTGTATGTGACAGAGACTGGCAACCTAGTGGCCTTCAGACCTCTGTGTATTTATTTGTTCATTCAGTCTCTCAACAGTCTTTCCAGCACCCCGACCCCCACCCCATGGGTCAGGCCTCAGTGTGGCTGTCTTCACCCAGCCCTCAGTCGCCCATGGCTCAGGCTGGGCTCCCGCAGACCCTCTTAGCTCAGTCAGTGGGCCCTTATGACGCTTTTCTCTAGTGTCTTTGATTAAAAACAGTTAAAGGTTTCTTCTCTCCTAGAAGGTAACAGACCTGGAGCACAACCTTTTCTAGTCATCTTGTCAACCTAAAATGTTCTTTTTGTCAATGCAGATATTTGCCTATTTCCTTTTCTGGATTCTTCTGAATTCTGTTCTTTGCCCACACTTCCCAACAGGGGACGTTTTCTCGGGCTGCGTGTCTCTCTTGGCACTCTTTCCCTTGGTGAACGTGGCTACACTCACATCTCTGCCCGTTAATCCTACACTGATAGACCCAGCTCTGATCTCCCATTCAAGTACTTTGCCTGCCCACAGGGCATCTCTTCTGGAATGTAGGCTTATAAGGCAGCGGTTTTGTCTGTTTTATTTAATGATGTCTCCCCAACTTCTTCTTTCCCTTCCTCACTCGCTCCTTCTATTCTTTAATTTTCAGCCCACCTCAATCTTTGCCCTCCTTATTGCACCCAAACTGACCTAGCTAAGGTCACAACAAGCTGCACCTTGTCAAGTCACTGACCTCACAACTCCCTTGTTGTAATCTCTCATAATCTCCTAGATCTTTTCTTCACAGCACTATGATTTGTAATGTATGCCATTAATTGCTTAATGTCCCCTTCCTCATTAGTTTATACCGCCATGAAGTCAGGACTGGAACTGCTTTGATCACCAATGCTGGACAAATAGTAGGCACTTAACAAATATTCACTGAGTAAGTAAATGGATAAACGACTCATCTAACTATTAATTGAATATATTTTAACTATTTATTCCTGGTACTATAGTCCATACCGCACATACCAATCACAATTTTTGTAAGCCATCACACTCTTCGTCTGACGTCTTTACTCAAAAAACGTAAATGACCTCATTTTATTGGGGAAATTACTATGTGACTTTGCTGCTCCTGATCTGTGAGGCACCCAGCCTAGAATAGTTTTAAAAGCTTTGTCCATCTGGCAGTATGTACTGTTGTGTGTATGTACGAGGGAACTCTCACGTGGACCCCAGATCGGTCTTAATATATAGAACCACTACCTATCCCTGAGTTGTTCCTATTCTCTTGGCCACCAAGCTGACTTCATGGCTTGTATTAAGTGGTCATATTGTCCCGTCCCCTTGGCTTAGTGCCCATCCTTGTCTCTTCTGGTTCTGACATCAGCTGCCCTCTGACTGAAGCTTTGCCTTGTTTGAAAACCAGGCTCTCACAGTGGTCACTACACAGGCCACCCCATGGTGGTCATCCAGGTTAGCTTGTCCCATCTCTTTGGCACAAGTGCCTGCAGGGTTAGGACTACATACTTAACTTGCCATTACTTTGGACATATTTCCTGTTCTAATCATAGCATAGAAGAATCCACGCTCATGCCTGCACCTTTGTCATCGTGACTCCCTTTCCACTCCCAACAGTGACTCCTCTTTGTTTTCCCTTCTGAGTCCTCCTGGTTCTAGTCTCTTCACAACCCTAGACCTAGCTTTCAAGGTCCTCCCAAGGCTGTCTTTGATCTATGCAACCCATGGGGGTCTATGCTTTGTATTTGGGCACATGCTGCCTTTCAGTGTCACTTAGCTGTTTCCCATGTGTGTGCTCAAAAACTAGACGTCAAGCTAAGATTCTAACAGTGCTCTTGTGTGAAGTAATGAACACCCCCTCCATCACATCGCCCCACCCATTGGAGATTACCATTTGTTGGGAACATGCTTTGATGAGCCTTCTTGGGGAGGAGCATGAACCTTCAGAGCCTGGACACCATGTCTGGGTTTGGGAAAGTTGAGCTCAGAGAATCTGCAATCGGAGATGATGGCAGAATTTATTGGCTCTGGAAACAGGTGGGGAGAGGAAGAGAGAATATTTTGAGGAGGAAGATCTTTGAACCAAAGAAATGACAAGAAAGAAATTTCTTTGTGAAAGACCATTGGTTTCTTTATACACAATCCATAAGCAGGATTGTAAAAAGAAAAAGATTTCACAATACTTGGTGTCTTGACTTTCTTGGGGTCTGTATGATACCCCAAAATAACGTGATACCTAAAAAGACTTAGTCTAACTAACCATAGAGTCATCCCACATATGTACGGGACGCACTCAGTAAAACGGCAGTAAAATGGGCCTGGAGTAAATTCCCTCTTGATGTACTGGCCAACATCTTTAAAAATGAGTGCCCATCAAAATAATGGATTAGTGGTTTAAAAAAAGTTCACTGTTAAGGGAATTCCCTGGCGGTCCGGTGGTTAGAACTCCATGTTTCCACTGCAGAGGGCACGGGTTCCATCCCTGGTTGGGGAACTAAGATCCTGCAAACTGCATGGCCAAAAAAAAAAAAAAAAAAAGAGTTGTTTAAAAAGTTCACTGTTAAAAAGGAAATATAATAATGATAAAGGTTAAAATAATGCTCTGTTGTGCCAAAAAATGTAAATATCTTTTACACTATTAAAACCAACAGAACATTTATTTTTAGTACATATAATTTGATGAAAATTGTTCATTTCTGTTGTATTGATTTTATAGTTGCATTTTTATTTAACTGAAAAATTGATTTTATAAAAGCTATAAGCAATAATGAGTTCATTCTTTAAAAAAATGAGTGCACAAAATATGTTCAACTCACACACAGCAATTTCAGGGAGGAAAAGATAGAATTGCATTTATTGTCACTCACAATGCCATTTATATATTTATATTTTAATGTCAAACTCAGCCTTTTGTGGGAATAAATAAAAACATTGTTTTCAACAATGTAACTCTTTCTGTGCACTCTGTGTCTAGTGAGAACAGCAACTGCAAGCTTGTGTCTCAACACATACCTGCTATTCATGGTCTTCGTTTCTTGTTTCTAAACTCACTTACTCCTGGCTTCCCTACTGAGACATCATTGTTTCTTATCACTGTGTCTTGATCTTTCCTATTCAACCTGATACAGGATCCAGTATCTTCTTGCTACCTTGGATTCCTACCTGTATATCTCCTTGATTCAAAATCCACTTAATTGCTCCTGATACAACACCCTTCCTGTCTTGACTGGTTCTTGGGAACTTCCTTTCTCACATGCTGCTTCTGCAAGTAGCCCTCTACCTGATCTATTGTCTTGCATACCCCATATCTTTCTTGAGATGGTGTTGACTGTATGCGAAGGAGATTAACAGGAATGGCAGGGCAGTCACAACGGTGTGGTGACAACTCAGATGCAGTGACATGAACTTGGTGGTAAAGAAATTGGCACCTCTTGAAAAAGTTTGCCAAAGCTCCTGGAACAGAGTAGTTTAAATCGAAGGGAGAAAATACGAAAAAAAAGTTGTCATTCCTAAGTGAAATGGAAGAGGAAAATTTTCTTAATAGTGTGGGCAAAAGTTCTTTTATTTTCTGCTAATAGGTGGTTAACACTCACATTGCCAGAGATCTTAACATTTGCTTTTTAATTAAAATCTCCTCTTAGATTGTCAGTTATTATTATATTTTTTAGCTTGAACTGCTGCTAATAACCTTAAATAATCACCTATATTGGGTTCATCTTATCTTTTTTGGAGGCCAATGTAAGCTCAGGCACCTAGAAATTTAATTACAGAGCTCAACCCTTCTGTGTTATTTTCATAGACAGGCCCCTGTAATCAAGCCAATCCTTGGCAACTCTTCACTGGAAACTCCTTTGACACCCATCAAGTCGTTCTTTTCATTAAGGCCTTAATAATTCTTCAGAAGCAAAGAATAACTGAAAAATAAACAATTTCAGAGACCAGAGTCAAAATAAGCCCTATGTAAAAGAGTGTCTGATATGCCACAAATGGGAACAAGAAAAGGATTGTTTAAGGAAATAGGGACAGATCAGTAAACCCCAAGGGATATTAGATGGAGTGGTAGTGGCCTCTGCCTTTTGGAACCTCTAGTCCCACTGGAAGTTTCGGAATTTGGGAGATGTGTGTAAACTTGAAAGTTAACCTCTAAACTACCTGAGACATTTTGGTTACACTAAAATTTTGAAACTTTTGGAAAAGCATTAGAAAGTTTTGAAAGACTGCCTCCTCGAAATGACTAGAATCTGAGTTACTGTTGAAAAGATGTTGATAGTAAAATATTCTAGAAATAGTTGGAATGTAGCTTGACATTGTTGAAATGTCTCTCCTCCAGAGAACCTGCTCAACTCATATCTATTGAATAAAGAGTACCAGAACAGGCTTAGCACCGAATGTGTATGGACAGGAAATGCTCTTTCCATCCACGGGTGGTGAGGTTGGTGAGAGTCATGAGGGAGCTCAACCTGGCCTCTGTGTAGCTCAGGACATGAGCGAGCTGAGTCCCAGTCTTAGCTTAAGGTTGGGGGTTATACTGAAAAATGATCTTTAATTACACAGTCTGGAAAAGTTCCCTTGGTTGGGAAGTCTCTGAGAGAATGCACAAGTTACATGTGTGTGTAAAACAGGGCACTGAAGAGCTCCTTACTCCATTGCAGATGGACCTCCCCATCCCGCCACATACACACTCTGCAGTCAATCTATCATCCCTTGTAGGTCCCACAGTTCCATTTTGCAATCAGTTTATATCTCATACCTGGGACCATTTTCTTGACACTCATTCTGAAGTGACTATATGAAAATAACAATCCCCGAAAGGCCTTTCAAGTTTGGGCTCAAACAATTGGGCATAATTCAAGATGATTGAATGGTAAGAAAAGTACGTGTTTATAGATGGTTAGAGCTGAAAGAGAGTATTTAGTCCAATGTTAGCATTTTTGCAGATGAAGAAACCCGAAGTCAAGAACAACTGAGTAATTAGTTCAAGATCTCACACAGCAACTTCTTGGAACAGGTAGGTCTAGAACAGGAGTCCACTGGCTTTGCTCACTAAACTTGCTAAGCTTCAGACTCATTTTCACAAGTATTCAGAGGGAAAGCTTCAGATTTCAACTTATGGAATATGGCTAGAGTCTGGAATCAGGTCCTGTAAGAAAAAGAAAAACAAGATCTGAGAAAATGCATTAAATAGGAACTATTTAACGTCTATTTTCAATTATAATTACTTATCAGGATGAAAGATACTGTCTTGTTTCTTTAGGATCATTGTCAGAGGTCATGTGAATGAGTTCTACAAGATAGCAATCTTCATGCATCTACAACTTACATTTAAAAGAAGAAATCAGGCTTGATAAATATCTCTGTCTTTTCTAATGAATGCATGGATTTTTATGTAAGCTCAGAAATATTTATCCTTCATAGTATAAGTGCAAACTTGCCCTTAATTAATGAAATTGCTAATTGTTTAGTTTCCTTGGAGGTGAGGGCACACTGAATAGGTAGCAGCCTGTTTGGAGACGTGTGCAGCGTCATGACAATTAGAGTTTCTACTTACTGACCTAGGTACACCAGCAAGTGTGACCTCCTACTCCAAACTTACAAGGCAGCTGCCAGTGAATAATTGCTTTTCTTTTCTTTTTCTGGTAGACAGACTCTAAATGGTCCCTAACCATCCTGTCTTCCTGGTACAGAGGGTCCCCGACTTACGACGGTTTGACTTATGATTTTTTGACTTTACCATGGTGAGAAATTGATACACATTCAGGAGAAATAGTACTTTGGATTTTGATTTTTTTCCCCAGCTAGTGATATGCGGTACGATCCTCTCTGGTGATGCTCGGCAGTGAGTGACGGTGAGCACAGCTCCCAGTGAGCCATGAGATGGAGAACGTAAATAATCAATACACTTACAACCATTCTGTACCCACACAACCGTTCTGTTTTTCATTTTCAGTACAATGATAAATTACAATATTCAATACTTTATTATAAAATAGGCTTTGTGTTAGGGGATTTTGCCCAACTGTAGGCTAATGTAAGTGTTCTGAGCATGTTTAAGGTAGGCTAGGCTAAGCTATGATGGTTGGTAAGTTAAGTGTATTAAATGCATTTTCCACTTACAGATATTTTCAACTTATGATGGGTTTATCAGGACATAACCCCATTGTAAGTGGAGGAAGATCTGTATTCGTGTCCTTTGCAATTGAGTCTGAGTAGGACTTGTGCCTTGATTCTAACTAAAAGAATACAGTGAAAGTGATGGGATTTTACTTCCATGATTACACTGCATAAGACTGTAATTACATCTTGCTAGCAAACTCTGTCTCTTGGTGGCTTTGATGAATCCAGCTGCTATATTGTGAGCTGCCCTATGGAGAATCCCAGTGGCAAGAAACTGAGGGTGGCCTCTGACCAACAACCTTCAGGAACTGAACACTGACCACAATCCCCTGAGCTTGGCACAGATCTTTCTACAGTCAAGCCTTCAGATGAGACCACAGCCCTAGGTGTCATCCAGATTGCAAGCTTATGAGAGACTCTGGAGTAGGGGATCCAGGTAAGATGCTGAACTCCTGCCCCACACAAACTGTGAGATAATAAATGTATGTTGTTTTAACCTGCTAAGTTGGTGGTAATATTTTAGGAGGCAATAGAAAACAAAAATAGTTTTCCTTTCTTTTGGCCATAATTACTGTATCCTAATTTTTTATAACCACATAATAATAGAACTAGAGCAACTTATGTCATTCACACACTTAAAGGAACTCGGTGTGACTGTCTGCTCCCTACAATATCACATCTGAGCTTCTTAGTTTAGCCCATTCACCATTAGTTACTGACAATTTTTGCCAGCTTCTTCACTTATGAACCTATCTCTTCCCCATTCTCTCTATATATACCTCCATACAACTCCCTCCTTTTTTCTCATTGCTCCTAGGACACCTCACAACTTAAAACCTTTGCACAATTTCCCCCTCTCCCTGGATGTCTTCCTTTTTCATATTCTTCCTTATCTTTTAAAATCTAGTTCAATTATTGCCTCTAGTACAGGTTACCGTGTCCTAACTGTTCCCACAGCACTTCATTAACCTATGTGATACAGTTTACTGCTTTATATTATAATACAGGTGGCAGGGTAATCTTTGATGTCAATTTGGATTTTTGACTTCCAAACTTTCCTCCTTCAAACTCTTTTCAAGCTGGTAGCCATGTTATTGGCATTTCTTTGCTTTGGGAATTATTTTCAGGGGAGAAAGCAGATCTCTGAAGTTATCTGATTTTCTTGTTTGTTTTTACTTCAAAACCAAACTTATTGAATATATTGTGCTGGATATCTGGAAAAGGGAAAAGAAGAGGAAGGAGTGTCTCTGAAAGAAGTGAAGGAGAGAGTTCCTTGGAGTTGAAAGAGGCAGGAGTCCGCTGCAGTGCTCCACAGAGAGGAGCACACCTAGGGAGACAGGAAAGGGTAATAGACCTGGGGAGATTGGTCCCATTCTTGAGATAGAAGCTCAGGCACAGGGCTCTGACTGAAGAGTGTAGATCTCAGGCACAGATTAGAGGCAGCATTGGCTGTGAACAAGAATGTTGGGTGTCACTGTGACAACCAGGGCATGTCAATGACCCTTGGTTGGAGAGGTCTCCTCATCGGTGGATGGCCCAGGGAACTTCCCGTCTCTGGTGGGGGAAGGGAAAATAATGACTATGATTAAATTTCCCACAATGTGTTGGGGAGGCATTGGCTCTGAGTTAGATTTAACTTTAGTTTTTTTTAAAAAAATAAATTTGATATTTCTTTCATACCTGTTTGTAGATTAAGGTTCATACTAATAAGAATGAGCCATAAGCACAAGAAATATGAAGAAAACTACACCAAGGCACATCATAATCAATTTGTTCAAAACCAGAAATAAGAGGAAAATCTTAAAAGCAGCCAGAGGGGAAAAATGCACACTACACACAGGGACAAAGATAAGGATGACCATGGATTTCTTGTCAGAAACAATGCAAGTGAGAAGGCAGCAAAGTCACATCTTTAAAATGCTGAACAAACAAAATTGTCAGCCTAAAATTCTTCACCCAGGGAAGATATCTCTCAAAAATGAAGGCAAATAAAAAACTAAAAATAGAGTTACCATATGATCCAGCAATCCCACTCCTGGGCATATATCTGGAGAAAACCATATCCCAGTGTTCGTTGCAACACTATTTACAATAACCAAGACATGGGAGCAACATGAATGTCTATAGACAGAAGAACGAATAAAGATGTGGTACATGTATATAATGGAATATTACTCAGTCATAAAAAAGGAATGAAATAATGCCATTTGCAGCAACATGGATGGACCTAGAGATTGTCATACTGAGTGAAGTAAGTCAGACAGAGAAAGACAAATATCATATGATATAGCTTATAGGTGGAATCTTAAAAAAATGGTACAAATGAACCTATTTACAAAACAGAAAGAATCACAAGTGTAGGAAACAAACTTGTGGTTACCAAGGGGGAAAGGGGGGGAGGGATAAATTTGGAGATTGGGATAGGCATGTCCACACTACTATATATAAAATAGATAACTAATAAGAACCTATTGTATAGCACAGGCAACTCTACTGAATACTCTGTAACGACGTACATGGGAATAGAATCTAAAAAAAGCTTGATATATGTATATGTATAACTGATTCACTTTGTTGTACTGTAGCAACTAACACAACATTGTAAATCAACTAAAATTGAATTTATGAATCCAATAAAAATTAATTTAAAAAAGAAGAAATAACAAAAGCTGAAAGAATTTATCATCAGCAAACCCACAGTACACAAGTGTGAAAGGAAGTCTTGCAAGAAGAAGGAAATGACACCATATGGAAATATGGATCTATACCAGTGGTTCTCAATGGGGGTGATTTTGCCCCCTCCCACCCTTGGACATTTGGCAATATCTGGAGACATTTTTGATCATCACAACTTTGCGGGGCGGGGGGATGGAAAGGAGGGTGGAAGGCTACTAGCATCTAATGGGTAGAGGCCAGGGATGCCACTAAATATACTACAATGCACAGGATTCCCAGCCCCTGCCCCCAGCAAAGAATGTCAACAGTAATGAGGTTGAAAAACACTTATCTAAACAAAGGAATTACATAGGTAAATGTAAATACTTTTCTTACTATTCAAATCTCTTTAAAAGGTTATTGGCCACTTAAAATAAAATAATAACAAAGTAATGTGGATTTTATAAAAAATGTAAAAGTCAAATATATGGCAACAGCACAGAGGCTGAGAGTTGAGAAATGGAAGACCATACTATTGTATGGTCCTTATACTAGATAAGAAGTGGTATAATATTATTTAAAGGTAGACTGGGGTAAGTTAAATATGTATATTTTAAACCCTAAAGTAACCATGAAATACCTAAAAGAGGAAAGATGTAGCTAGTAAACTAGCCAAAGAGATTAAATTAATCATAAAAATAACCAATTAATCCAAAAGAAGGCAGAGATAGAAAAGAAGGGACAAAGGAAAGATAGGAAAAATATAAAAACAAATAGCAATATACTAGATTCAAACCTAACCATTTCAATAATCATTTTAAATTTAAAAGACTCAAACACTGCAATTAAAAAGTTGACATTATCAGATTGGATTTAGAACAAAGACCCAACTATATAGTGCCTATAAGAGGCTTACTTTAAATAAAGACACCAGGAGATTTGAAAGTAGTGGAAATAGATTTTTAAAAATACTAACACTAATCAAAAGAAAGTTGAGGTAGCTATATTAATATCAAACAAAGTAGACATCATAGCAAAAATATTATTAGGTATAAAAAAGGTCATTTCATAAAGGGGTCAGTTCTTTAGACAGGCATAACAATTCTCAACATTCATGCTCCTAATAACAGAACTTCAAAATGCATGAGGCAAAAACTGGTAGTATTTCAAAGAGAAATAGATAAATTCATGATTATAGTCAGAGATTTTAATACTGTTCTCTCATTAACAGATGGAACAAGTAAACTGAAAACCAGTAAGTATATAGAAAACTTGAACACTTGTTCGACTAACATGACCTAATTGACATTTACAGAACACTCTACCCCAAAACATCAGAATACAAATCCTTCTCAAGTGCACATAGAACATTTATCATATTCTGGGCTGTAGAACAAGTTTTAAAAAGTGTTCAAGTCATTCAAAGTGTGTTCTCTGACCATGATGGAATTAAATTAGAAATCAGTAACAGAAAGATCTCTGGAAAATCCCCAAACGTTTTGAAACCAAAGAATGCGTCTGCCTGTCTCTTGGACTAGTGGGAAGTATTAGGTCACATTTTTCTTCTGCTCGAGATTTTAATAGATAAAACAGTAAAGACATCAGGATGATTTAGATTCAGCCTTGCTTACCCAGGAATAGTGGAAGGAACAGTTTGATTCCCAGTGGTCTTTGTAGTCCAAGGTCTTTACACACATACAATAAAATTACATAAACTCTTAGAGAGGAAAGAGCTAATTTAAATTTCTAAAGTGCATTATTATATTATATTTAAAGACAAATATAATTTCATTGCCTTCGAACCATGTATATGATTATTTAGCCAACTGTTTCAGGTAGCATACTTTGAGGGTTTATTTTTAACAACATATATAAAGTATGAATATAAAAATGTTTTGATGCTTTGTAATTCATATGTTGTTTATAAGTTTGCTTTAGAGAATGAAAAAGAATGTTTATAGGTAAATGGATGCTTCTAATCTGGACATATAGTTTATGTATAAGTAATTTGTTCTTTTAAATACAAGAAATATAAGTAAATATTTCATTTTCCCAAAATGACCATAACAATATTTCCATTCCAATTTTTTTTCCCCAGACCTTTGACATTCCTCCCAAGAAAAGGTGGAGTCTGATTCCCCTCCTTTTGAATATGGCTGGCTTTAGTAACTGGCTTCTGATGAATAGATAGGGATGGAAATAATGCCATGAGATTTCCAAGGCTGGGTCACCAAAGGTAGTACTGCTTCCACCTGGTTTTCTCTCTCTTAAGATGTGTGCCCTTAGAACCCAGCCCCCGTGCTGTGAGAGAGTCTACATGGAGAGGCTCCATGGAGGTGCCCACGTGGACAGGAACCGAGGCCCTGAGTTCACAGCCAGCATCAATCCCCAAACATGTGAGTGATGGAGATTTCAGGTGACTGGCCGTCAGCCTCAAGTCTTCCAGCTGAAGGCCCAGACATCATGGATTAAGGACAAATTGTTCCCACCGTGGTCTGTCGAATTCCTGACCCTCAGAATCTATGGGCTTAATACGTAGTTTTTTTATGCCACTGATTTTTAGGGTAACATATAACTGTAGCTATTGGAAGAGCAGTACCACTTTATTTACTTACCAGGTTGTTTAATAAGCCCATTTTATTTCAAGTTTTCTATAAATAATTGCATATTTTGAATATGTATTCTTAATAAAGATTTAGTACACACTGTGTCTATATGGAAAGAGTACATGCAGTAACTGTAGGCATGGTTATTCTTGTATAATTTGATATATTCCTGAATATCTCATTGAATGGAGAAATATTACACATGGATATCAGGAAAAGCCCTAATCTCTCCTAGACCAATGTATGGGTAGCTCACAAATCTCAGGAATAAGGCCAGATCCACTATGGAATTTTACCACCACAGTCCTGGAGCCGGGTGGGACTGGATTAAATCCCAATTCTAGCGCTTAGCAACTGTGTGTACAAGAATGAGTTCTACAACGTCTCTGAACCTTAATTTCCTCATCTGTCTTTTGGGGATTATAATAGCACCAATCTTATAGGATTGCCATAAGGAATAAATAATATAATGCACACAGTAGGCGCTCAATAAATGTTAGCTACTAGGGTTATGTGTATGAAATCTGTCCTTCTAAATACACGCCTTGTCATACTACCTTAATTTCCAAATCTGGAAAATTTCCCCCAGTGACCCACTGCTGGGGAGAGCTTGTAAAACTGACTTTTACAAGAATTCGCTGTGGCTGTTAACTGGGGCGACTTCCCAGAGACTGATCACTACTGTTGCCCCTTTTGAACACCCCTGGAGCACAGCAAACTGTCCCCATAGGACCCCAGGCTAATGTCCACCAGCTCCCAGGTAGGCTGACACGTGCCTTAATGAATTTCAGTTCGGTCCAGAGATTCACTACTCCTGCCTTGTCTCGCAGAGAGAAACACAGGAACAATTTTGCAGGGTGCTAATTTCCCGCAGACTTTTTGAGAAGTTCCACTGTTTGTTTTGGAAAACAGTGAGGGTAAAATAAAACCCAAAGATTTGCTTTTCTCCTCTGACAGTCTGTCTGGGTTGACTCAGTGGCACCCGCTTTGGGGACATGCTCCCGTCTCTCTCCCTCAGCCCTTCCAGGGAGAACAGTCTTGTGTGATTTTAATGTGATCATGTCTTTACCATGTGGTCTATCAGCTGTCACTGTCTGTGTTCAAGAGTGTCTAGAAGGGGTTTTAATTGGCAAGATCTTTAGCAAAATTTGCAAATTAGTGATCTACCGGCTGATGTTATGACAATGTCTAAACACTATCGGTGCCATTTAAAAATAATCTTTCATCGATACAACATTCATCTTAATTAGCCAGAAAATGTTGATCCCAAGGGAAGCTGCCTACAGTTTTGTGGATTCAGCACGGGGTTATGGGACAGCTTGCTGAACTTGATTTCTTTGGAAAAAAGATGGAGATTTATTGAAGTCGTTTACATTTTACTCAACTTATGAGGTGCTGGTCAGTGTCCTGAATCTTTGGAATGTAGACACAAGGATTCAGATGGAAAATACCCTTCTTTCTGATGGGGAGGCAGGGTATGAGTATCAGCCTGAGAGTCCTGACAACTGGGTTTTAATCCCGGATCAGCCAGAATTTGTTTGTATGACCCTGGGAAAGACCAAGAACAGTTACACGTGATGGAGTATTTATTCTACACCAGGTTCCCTAACATCCATTTTGTTGTTGTTGCTCTTTGTAACAATAATACAAGGTGAAAACCATTAGCATCTTCATTTTAGAGATAAGGAAACAAACTGAGGTTCAGGGGGTGGAGTAATCTTGCCATGGTCATGGCCATGCAACTAGCAAGTGGTAGAGACCCAGGTCTCTCTGGCCTAAACTTTGAGCTCTACAGACCCATGAGTTAATCTGTCATGGAAATTTCCTTCATATTCACAAGTCTAGATTTTCTCATCTGTATAATGCAGCAATTGGACTAGATGATCTTTTGCTTATAGTTCAAAAAGAGTAGGACTGTAGTTCAGAAAGAGTATGACTCTTTGTAGCTTACATATCTGGATTTATGGGTGGTTCTTGTTCTATTGTGGCTGATATTCTCATGAAAACTGACAGGTCCTTGTAGTATCCTTGGGAGGGTGTCAAATTAATGCTCTGATGTTGATTATCCGAAGTGGATTAGCAGCCCTTGCGAGGACCATTTTTGTCCAGGTTAGAGCTGAACTGTATGTGACGACTCTTCTCACTAGCTTGTAGACATGAATCGCGCCAGCCAAAAAGGCCACCCTTTTCTTTCATTGCAGTGATATCAGCAAGCTCCTGGCGGTGCTCAGCACCCTCTGGGTGCCTATCAGTATTTACTGAGACTGCCTGATTAATATCCTTCATAGTATATCAGCTTGGGGTCATTTAATTTAAATCAGAACAAATTCTTAATTCTATCCAACTGCAGAAAAATACATCAGTGAATATTTTCCTGGTACGAATTTCTGCCCCAAAGCATGAAATTCAGTACAAACTCAGCGCAGGCTGCAGGATGGAGATGGCAGACGGCTGTTAAAAAGACCCCTTGCTTGGCTTTTCTCTCATAAAAATAATTTATGACCTGACGCCCTGAACTTCCGATCGTGGGCTTCGCGGGCGCGCTGACGGTTCTCTCCCACATTGGTAACTACCTTAAGCTGCCTCTATGACAGCACTGTGCTTGGCAGTAGCCTTAAAATATCATGAAAGGGGATCGTTGAGATCACTTGGCGCTTCACACAGTGTTGTTGTTATTTAGAGACGACTCTGGGAGCTGGATTGTCAGAATTCGGGACTTCAAATCTCTTTAAGGTTCAAAGCATGAGCTGAAGTTTCTATACTCTCCAGGCTTCGTTTGTAAAATGAAAATGATAAGGCCTGCTTTTCAGAGATACTGGGCAAGTCCATGAAACTGTGACTGTGGAAATGCCTGGTACGATGTGGGTGTTTGCTGTTCATCATTATCATGGCAAGGAAACTGAGGATCCCTTTATGTATACTATACCGATTTTTGAAATGTATTCTTAAATTTTAGGATTCCAGGAGATTTTCATGTACTTTGAAGGACCTCAGGTTTCTAGGTCTCTGATGTGGTTCTTGGAAATATGAGATCCAACTATTCAAACAAATTCACTATCTTCCTGATGAAGGCATAATTCCGTACATCTCTACCCTCCATCTCCCCCAAGCCCCACCATCAGAGGAGAACTTTTTTATTGTTGTTGTAGTTACTATCGCTGTGTAACAAATCACCCCAATTTTACGGTGCTAAGTACCAATCATTTTATTATGCTCATAGATTCTGTGGGTCAGGGATTTGGGCAAGACACACAGAGATGGCTTATTTCCTGTTCCTTGATGTCTGGGGCATGGGCTGGGTAGATATATGAACCAGTGGGGGTGGGCTCCCTTGGGGTGCTTAGTCCCGCAGTGGAAATCTCATGTTAGTATACCTGCCTGGAGGGGATCTAAGCGTCCCATCTGTTCTCTGGTTACCAAGCATCTAGGGAAATGAGTTTTCTGGCTGTATTAGTTTCCTAAGGCTGCTGTAACAAGTTGCCACAAACTTGATGGCTTTATCGGCTCACAGTCGGGAGGCTAGAAGTCCAAAATCAAGGTGCTGGCAGAATGATGCTCCCTCTGAAGGCTCTAGGGAAGAATTCTCCCTGCATCATCTTAGTTCCTGGTGGCTCCTGGCGATACTTGGCTTGTGTGTACATAACTCCAGTTTCTGCCTCCATTGTCACTTGACCCTCCCCTGTATGTCTGTGTCTCTGTGTCCAAATCTCCCTCTCCCTTCCCTTATAAGAATCGGAGTCATTAGATTTAGGGCCCATTATAGATCCATGCTGATTTCATTTTGAGATATTTGGCTGACTACAGCTGCAAAGAACCAGCTAAGGTCAGATTCTGAGGTTCTGGGTGGACATAGATTTTGGGGGGACAGTATTAAACCTACTGGTTTCTGCCTTGGGAAGTCCTGAAATTTCCCAAACAGAGCAAAAAAGCTGGGCAGCCACAAAGCATCATAAATATCCAACTCACGTGCTTTGAAGTAGGACAAGATAAGGGAAAAGGGGTGATGCAGGGCCTGGGTGGTGGTCGGTCTCCTTTAGAATCTGTGGTCAGGGGAGGCTTCTCGGCAGAGTTAACGTTATTAAGAGAGTTTTGAATGCAGTGGAGAAGTGAGGGATGTGAAAAGTTTTGGGAAGAGCTTCCCAGGTGGACAGAATCACAAATATCAAGATGCCGAGGAAGGAACAAGGTGGTAGGTTTTGAAGAACAGCCAGGAGGCCAGCGTGGCTGGAATGGGCATGAGGGAGATGGGAGGAGATGAGTTTGAGGTGGGAAATGAAGTGCAGACCTTTATAAAACCTTGGGCCTCGTTTTAAGGGTAATGAAACACCATCGGAGTTTTTGATCATGAGAGCAGGCTAATTATTTTTTTAAATATTTATTTATTTAAAATTGAAGGATGGTTGATTTACAATGTTTCAGGTATACAGCAAAGTGATTCAGTTATACACACACACACACACACACACACACACATACACACATATATATATTCTTTTTCAGATTCTTTTCCAGTATAGTTTATTATAAGATATTGACTATAGTCCCCTGTGTTATACAGTAGGTCTTTGCTGTTTATCTATTTTATATATAGTAGTGTGTATCTGTTAATCCCAAATTCCCAATTTATCCCTCCCCCGCTTTCCCCTCTGGTAACCAAAAGTTTGCTTCCTATGTCTGTGAGTCTGTTTCTGTTTTGTATATAAGTTCATTTGTATCATTTTTTTAGATTCCACAGAGCGTGGTGCCTTGGACAAGGGTGGTGGTCACAGTGAACACGATGAGACTAGGAATGGGGTGTATTTTGAAGGTAGAGCTGATGGATTGACAGTGGAGTGCGGGAGAAAGGAAAGAATCAAAAATGAATCCAAGGTTTTGGCCAGAGCACCTGGCCAAATGATAGGACTACTTTCTGAGCTGGGGAAGACCAAGACATAGTGGGATTTGGGGGTACAGTCGGAAACTAGGAGTTCAAGTTTTGATACATTAACTTTGGGAGCCCCATTAAATATTCAAGAGGATGAGCAACCCCCCGGATTTTGAGTCTGGAGCTCAGGAGGGGGGTTTTAGAGTGGGGACCCATCGGTACATCAGTGGTATGTAAAAGCATGGTGCTGAATGAGGTCACCCAGAGAGAGTGTGGAGAAGGAGGAAGGGTGGGCAGGACCAGGGCCTGAGTTATTCCAGCATTTGGCGGTCAGCAAGATGCCTTGAGGGTCTACACCCCTGCTGGTAGTGTCTAGAGCTCTACTTCAACTCCTCATGACGGCCCATATTTGCAAGATCCCTTTTCATGGGTCCTGGCAGTTTCAGTGTCTTGGTTTTGAGATCAGTTCAATGGCCAAAACTTCTTTGGTTGTACTTTACTCATATCTGAATGCTCCGGAGCAGGAAACATGTTCCTCCTGAGTCCCATCTGCGATGTTCTTGTTCTTGACTTGCGGATTTGCTCTGTGTACCTGGAGACAAATGAGGCTCAGATGGCTGAATGGGTCTGTCTTCTCTGATTCAAGGGCTCATCCCTCCTTCTGCATCCCGGTCTGCTCAGGACGTACGGCGGGAACAGCCACTGCACTGCACCAGCACTTGCTCTCACATACCCAGCTGTCTGGGGCTCACCTAAGAACGCCTGTTAACCTTTCCTTTGAAAAGCTGACCATTGATTTCTAACTTCAAAGGCTTCAAATCTCATAGGGGAAACCTTTAAGGTATTTATCTGACCCCAAGCGCCCACATTTCAAACAGTGTTAAGTCGGCCTGGATTTTATCTTTCGCTTTTGGATGTTTTGCAATTTGGTGACAAGAGAGAACTGGGGAAGCTCTGGGGGCTGAGAGGTCGAGATGCCTGATTCCGCTAACCACTGACTCCACTCCCACCACCCGATCCAGTTTATGGAAGCTGAAACCAGACCTACTGAAAGCCTTGATGGATGTGACATGTGGGGCAGGTGGGAATCAGTTAGGAAGAAAGGAGCAGTGGAGCTTGGGGAACAATGCATGTTAAAATGGGACCCACAACACGCTGAATGTTGCAAACGCTTCATCATATTCCCGTGAGCCATTTATGGAAAACCTGGTTTATTCTCCCATCGCGGCAAAGATGTACATTTCTCTTGGCAACACACACATACGCACATGCACACAGCCCCGACCCCACCCACAGCCTTGCTTCATACCAGGTCTTTGCCAACACTGACTTCTTACTAAGTGCCTCTGATTTAGGATGAAAGAACATATAAGAACAGGAACTTTTTTTTCCGAGCACGAGAGAACTTCATGTTTGTAGAATATGTACTGACTTGCATTCACACATCAGTATATACCACAACACAATTCCCTCCGGCTCAGAGCGGGTTGCAATAGAGCCTTGGAATTGAATGACCAGTGCCTGAAATTTTATCCCATGACCCAGTGGAATCCCATCCAAACTCAGTCTTATTGCCTGTATAAAACAACTTTGATGATTCTTAAGTTTCTCTCGGAAGCAGTAGATTCCAGCAGATAACTTCCTAATTCCTCTGGTTTTGTTATCAGTGTGGCTTCCCTCCATCTCTTACTTTCCAACAGCTAGACTTTCTCTATAAACTGCCATTTTCCCCTTTTTAATCTGCCTGTTTCTTCCTCTCCATGTTTCAAATGTAAAGGTCCATCGTATCTGGACAGCAATAACCTCTTTTCCGTTCCCCTACTCACCTCCCCACCCTTTCCATGGACACAGCAGCACCATGTCTCTTTTGTCCGCCTTGTGCATTAATGACCGTCAGCTGGACAGTGAACTTGAGCTATTCCCCCAAACAGAGGAAATTCAGCCTTGGCCCCAGGCTGGAGTGCTGGAGACCCAGTTGTGACTGGAGATTTATAGTCACTCCCCCCCGCGGAGATGTCTTAAGAGGCCAAAAGAATTACTCCCTTTAGCAGGCACCCCAAGCCCCTGTGACCCCGTATCAGTGCCCTTGGCTGTATATTATGGCTCACTGACTCTGTGGGACCACCGGCATGGGGATCCTCAAGTGGTGCTCCTCCGGCTCCCCACTATTCCTCTCTTGCCTTGCTTATCACACAGGGGCACGGGGGGTCAGCTGTTTCCCTGGATCCTCCGTCAGGGCTGGACTGATGGACTTACTGCTGCCTTCTAGTGTTTAGCACAAAGACTTGCACATTCACGCACTCAGCCTGTTTTTGCTAAATTCATTTGTTCGTGTGGTTACTCATTGGCGAATATTTATTGCCTGTTCTACCCAGACTTTGTTCTAGGTTTTGATTAAATGAACAAATGAGCAAAAGTGAGTGGAATTGCTGCTGTTCCCTCATGCTGCTGCCCTTTCGTGGTCCTCTTGCAGTTTATTTCAGTTATTTCCCTTGGTTAATTAACAAACTAATGAACTGTTGTTGCAGGGTATTTCAGTGGTGAGCGCTGAGAACTGGCTATGTCATAAGTCCAGTGGCTCTTCTCCACAAAACTCTTCCCTTCATCTCCATCTCTACCTCTATGTCTGTCTTTCTCATCCCTATTCTATCCTCATTCCTATCTGGAATGCCTGGTGACTTGGCAGAGTAAAAGGAAAGGGACAGAAACTAAATTACATAAGGACACCACGGCGTCCTGGAGAGACAGTATATTCTGTGAGAAAAGTTGACGTCCTGGAGAGAGAGTATATTCTGTGAGAAAAGTTGACGCCGACTCCACAGGAGGGTCTGAGAATGTGAGGGGATTAGGGAGGTCTCTCTGAGCCCCATACCCTTTGCTCTCCACAGTTCAGCTAAGGGAACTCTTTAACAGAGTGTTATGGACTGAATGTATGTGTGCCCCCCAATTTCACATATTGAAACCTAACCTCCATGTGATGGTATTAGGAGGTGGGGCTTTGGGAGGTGATTAAGTCATGAGGGTGGAGCCCTCAAGAATGGGATCAGTGACCTTATAAAAAAGACTTGAAGAGCTCTCATGCCCCTTCCATCATGTAAGAACACAGAGAAGCGGAAAGTGGGCTCTCACCAGACACTGAATTTGCGGCCCCTTGATTTTGGGCTTCTAGCTTCCAGAATCATGAGAAATAGATTTCTGTTGTTGATTTGTCCCTCAGCCTGCGGTATTCCTTTATGGCAACCTGAATGGACTCAGACACAGCAATACATGGAGTGGGGGTGGACATTTCCCTTTCTCTTATAAGTAGCTCTAAGCTACTTCTTAGGGGTAGGCTGTTGCTGGACCCCAAGGACAAGAGCATCCATGTGTGGGATGATGGACCCCAGAGTGGAGCAAGGAGCAGTTTGACTCCTCAGGAGGTTTGAGATGGAGTCTTCCAGAGATGGCTAAGATGGTAGGAGGAACTCATCATAGGGACATAGGCTCTGGAGCCACACTGGCAGGGGTTAGCGGGGTAGTGGAAATCATTACCAGTGTGACTGTGACATCTGTACACCCAAAGGCAGATAGATACTGAGCACATTTTTGTTCCCGGCCTTTCAGATCGATTCTGTTTACACAAGCACTCACCTCTGTGGACGGGCCCAGGGTGGAACCACACACAGGCCAGTGTCTCTGGCCTTGACTCTGTTTGCTACCTCACTTGCCCATTTCAACCTGCCTTGCTTCCTTTCATCCTCACTGGCTCCCTAACTCTATTCGCTGATTCTCAGTCCCACCTGGATGTGGTTGCCCATTTGGGAAGATTATTTTCTAACTGTTGAAAGTCAGCCACTGTAGGGATTGGGTCTCCCGCATCTGAATCCAAACAGCCCAGGGCAGGTGAGGAGCCCTCCTGGCCTGGCCTCCTGATACCTGGGGACTCTGCTGTGCCCTGTCCTAGCAGGTGCAAAGCGTTCGCTCATTCTTTTCCTCACTTGCAAATGTAGTTTCCCCATTGAAAGGAGCAGATGCATTCTTCTGAGCATCTCAGTCTTAGTAATTGATTTGCCTTAATAAATTGTTTCTCTTGGATGAATTTGCCATTTAAAGGTGAAAAAAAAAGCATGGATAACCCCCATCTTGTAAATCTCTGCAATGACCATTTTAGGCAGAAGTGACAGACTGGTGGGAGAATGCTTTTCAGCTGGGAGAGAGCATTTAGAGGACGCTTATAATCAATATTAACATGTATGAATCACTGGGAATCCTGCTAAAAATGGAGATTCTGATTCAGAGGGTCTGGAGTAGAAACTGAGATGCTACTTTTCTAACCAACCCCCAGGCAATGATGCAGTTCTGACGCCACACTTTGAGTGACCAGGCCTTAAATCACTAATGACACCTGGGCAAAGTTCTCTTTCTGCCCCCGTGGTGTCTTCTCACGATCCAAGCAATGAAATCCCTATCCAAAATGTTGAATGAGCTTATTAGCTTGGCTATTTGAAAAAGGAAGGGAAGTTTCTTATAACTGAAAAGGAAATCGTTCCAAACTGGAGTTCAGTTACATAAACAAAGTTGTGTGAATGATGTTCTTGTTTTCCTACGACTGGTATTAATACTGTTTCAAAACTGCTGCAAAGATGGCATGGGAAGCTGCTCTGTGTGTGTGTGTGTTGGGGGAGAGGTGGACATCCTTACTACCAATAATACCCTGTGCAGAAATCATGCCTTTAATCAGAGAAACTTAAAGATAAGCTAGGTCTCTGAGGTGGAGCGGGGTTATGAGAATTGACAAAAGTTAAAAACAATAGACTTTTGCAGAATCAGAGTGGGGACCACTGCTGCCTCATCTCCTCTTCCATTTCTCTGGTCAGCTGAGTGGTCATGGGGGTATTTGCCATCTCACCAGAGAGCCCAGCTGTCTGCCCAACCTCCATCAGATGGCACCACCTGGCTCTCTTTTGGGGCAGCTGTGGGAAGGGAGTGGAAGGAGTTTGGGTTTTTCCCTCCGAGTTTGTTGCCCAGGGTGTCCTCTGGGTGATGCTAGAAGATAAGTTCTTGTCATTACCGGAGCAATGAGACTGTCCCCTGCTGTCCCCAGCACAGGAACCCAGGCACGGGCTCAGGGCACTGAGCTAGGCCCCATGGGGGATGCAAAAGGTGAAAAGAGCAGGTTCTCACCACGGCAGGGCTTATAAGGTAGCTGGGAAGGGAAGAGCCACAGCTCTGAGATCACTAACCACATCCAGCAGGAAATCGTAAGTTCCAAGTGAGTGATACAACCATAAGGATGTGGGCTAACGGGGGCGGGGGGAAAGTTAAGTGAGGTCATCAGAAAGGCTTCATCAAGAAGGTAGTAGTTGGGCTTCCCTGGGTGCAGTGGTTGAGGATCCGCCTGCCGATGCAGGGGACGTGGGTTCATGCCCCGGTCCGGGAAGATCCCACATGCCATGGAGCGGCTGGGCCCGTGAGCCATGGCTGCTGGGCCTGCGCGTCCGGAGCCTGTGCTCCGCAACAGGAGAGGCCCAAGTACCTGCAAAAAGGAGAAAAAAAAAGAAGGTAGTGTGAGGCTTGGAGTTTAAAATATAAATGACAGTTTTTAAAGCTGAAAGTCAGGTGTAAAGGGTCTCCTGAAGTATAGAGAGAAAGCTAGGGCTGCCCTGATTAGAGCACCTCTCCAGAAAGCACGCTTTAGGAAGAAGAACGAAGGTAGAGTTTAACTCTATCCTGAGGTCTGCTAGCCTGATGCCTGAGTAGTGTTTAGCCTGAATGCCTTTAGCGAAAAGCAAGCTTGGAATGCACAGCACACCTTGCCAGAAGGATTCTGTTTCTTGCTAAACACTACTCAGGATCAGGTATAGATCAGGATAGAGTTAAACTCTACCTTCGTTATTTTCCTAAAAGCGTGCTTTCTGGAGAGGTGCTCTAATCGGGCAGCCCAAGTTTCTCTCTATACTTCAGGAGACCCTTTAACACCTGACTTTCAGCTTTAAAAACTGTCATTTATATTTTAAACTCCAAGCCTTCAATTATTTATTTATTTATTTATTTTTTGCGGTACGCGGGCCTCTCCTGTTGCGGAGCGCAGGCTCAGCAGCCATGGCTCACGGGCCCAGCCGCTCCACGGCATGTGGGATCTTCCCGGACCGGGGCATGAACCCGTGTCCCCTGCATCGGCAGGCGGACCCTCAACCACTGCACCACCAGGGAAGCCCCAAGCATTCAATTTTTTAAACATCAGTAGATACAGAATAATAATGGCAGTGCTAGAAAAACTCCACAATGATCTTTAAAAGAAAATAAACACTAGAGCTTTTTTTTTAATTTTAAACTTTAAGCTTCACATTTCAAAGTTTTATCAAACTGCTCCCCTCACCCCCATAATTTAAAGCATTGTTTTCCAAGGGAAATTTAATAATAAGAGCCACCATGTGTTTCTGCTTAATTTTGGAAGCCTGTGTTATGCAGTCAAAGATTCTCATTTGAAAATAATTCCTGTCCTTATTCTAAAACTACCAGGGGAATAAAATTTGAAAAACATGTTGCAGCTCTCAAGTTTATGTTTTGCCTAAAGCCAAGCAGTGCTGGAAGATCAAAGTTTGGAGTGGAGATCTGAAGTTAGAACCACTGCCTTGCAAGGTTCTCACAAACCAAGAGCCGGGGCCCAGCAGCTGTTTGGCCAGGTCCTCTGGTAATTAGCTCTGGTGCAGATGGAGTCCCCTGCCCCTCCCCTGGGCAGGGCCCAGGCCTCAGGGACCCAGTCACCTGGGAAGCAGATCCCCATAGAGATGGGGTGGGCAGGTATTTTTAGTCCACTGGTGTGCCCAGTATAGGCCTCCTGCATTCCACAATTTGCATATGGGAGGAGCAGGAAGAAACACTGTCTGTGCTTGCCCCACTCAGGGGCTATTTGTCAACATGACAGATTCATCTTATAAAGTTTAAGGATGGGCAAACTGGGGCATGTTTGCTATTCTCAAGCTGCCACTTGTTCTCTCTTAAAAAATGAATATAGGTATATGTACATGTATATGTATGTGTATGCATGTATGTGCATGTATGATTGTATGTTATATATATTTTATGTATAATATATTTTACATATTTTTTTTCTTAAGCCCTAAAGCCGTACTCCCCTGTCCCTTAACAAATCTCTAACTTGACTCTTCTAAGCCTTTGTAGAATTGAGTGTAGATTGTGATTTCTTAAAGCACCAGAATGTCGTTCAGGGGTAGCAGGAGAACTTCCTAAGACCATCTACATCTCTCTCTTCACTTGCTCTGGGAAGTTCTATTTGCTGGTGGTGAGACCGGCTCAAGGGTCCAATTGTACTCTCAAAATGTTATGATTCAGAAATCATAGGCATCCAAGTTGGTGTGTGACTCAAACATAAATGCGGCTCCTTACTGAAAACGTTCCCAGCCTTGCACCACTGAAAATGAACTTGACCTTCAAATGCCCCTTGGGCTAGCCAGAAACAAAAGCTGAACTTTGGATGGCTGGCGAACGATGATGGGAAGCCCAAGCCTCTCCCCCTGCTGATGTGATCTGCTGGAATCCCGCTGATGACAAGTGTTCCAGGGAACATTCCCCAGTGTGGTACTGGTACCATCGAGGTTTCCTGCGGACTGCCGCTCCCCTGGCAGCTGTTCAAGGAGAAGCATGTGAAGCAGTTGCTTATTTTCAAACCGAGCGAGCTCCCTACCACTTCTCAATTTCAGAGAGACGGTTTTTCCACAGAGCCTTGGTTTTCCAATGGCTTCTAACTTTGCAGTTCTTGATACACTTTCTTTGTGCTGTTGATAACAGGAAAAACAGGTAAGCTGCTAAGTTTCACTCAAGCTGTCCACTTAGCTATTTTTACTCTCAGTAAGCTGAATCAGCTCCCTGTATACCTTCCTTAGAAGAGAGGAGATCAGCTCCTTTTGAACAAGAGGCGATAGGAAGTGCATTCCCCTTTGCCATAGATGCTTACCCAGTTCATCCAGAAAGTTTTGTGCAGTGACCTCAGGAGAAACAGATCCCTTTCTCGCAACTGAGTTCTGAGTTTCACAACTCACCCGACTGACGTAGCCCAGTTAGCCAAAGCCTCTCTCTGTAGTGCTAGAAACCAGGACTAGACTCCAGTTTTGGGTGAGAATGACACATTATTTTGATCCCTCTCTACCTCTTCAAATTCCATCCCTTAAAGCTGTTTGAGGTAGACCTCTTAGAGTTGATGGTAGAAAGGTTAAGAATTTGGGGACTATTGGGATGGAATGAGTATATTTTGTCTGCAAGAAGACATGAAACTGCAGGGGGCTGGGGGAGGAACAGAGTGTTATGAGCTCAGTTGTGTCCCCCCAGAGTTCATAAGTCCCAAGCCCCAGCACCTCAGAATGTGACTGTACTTGGAGACAGGGTCTTTAAAGAGGTAATTAAGTTAAAATGAGATCATTAGAGAGGGTCCTAATCCAATATGACTGATGTCCTTATAAGATGGGAAATTTGGACATAAAATACACATAGAGGGAAGACAAAGGGAAGACAATGTATGAAGACACAGGGAGAAGACAGCTGTCTGCAAGCCAAGGAAAGAGGCCTCAGAAGAAATCAATCGTGCTGACACTTTGCCCTTGAACTTCAAGCCTCCAGAAATGTGAGACAATAAATGTCTGTTGTTTAAGCCACCTGGGCTGTGGTATTTTGTTACGGCAGCCCCCGCCAACTACACCAGATTTTGGCATGATACAACGTCGCACCAAAGAGAGCTATTACACATACCTGCTCTCTAAAATGTTCCTGAATGGGTGTTCCTAGAATGATAGGAAATAAACAGAACGCATTGTGTCGGGTGTATTTTATTAACCTACCTCTTTGGGGGATTCATTAAAGAAAGAGAAAAGGGGACTGATATACGCTGAGGACGTGACATTGTGCAGCTTTTATTGTGGGAGAAAAAAGCACGACACCACCAAACTGGCAACTTCTCACAATACCAGGTGCGTTCCAGATTGGTGTGTGGGCTTTTGTGAATTGGTTGCATATAAATGAGGAACATTTAAATAAAAAGGAGATCTAGAAACTTTCACTAGTTGGGGCTTTTATTTATAGCTACTTATGCACAGGGTTTATTTCCCTTACCGTGTTTTGTGTCATGACAATCTAACAGGCTTTTGTAGGAAGTGCTCTTGGTTTCGGCATTCAGATAGGGGGCTGCAAGCACCTCCCTCATGTGAAAAATGAAAAGAGTGACCTGAGAAAATGGGGATACTGAGAAACCTGGTTTGGTGGAGGTGTGATTCAGTGGGAAGAGAAGGGACAAAGCACTGGAAGCCTGTGCTTAATCCCAGCTGGAGGAGGACCATCAAGGTGATATTGGCACATTCTTTCTAGGGTCAAGGTGCGTGATTCTCAGCTCCAAATGAAGGTCTGGGCCAGAGGAAGTTTCTGGTCACTTCTCGCTCTGCTTCTAGGAACTCGGAAGGTCAAGAGCCAGTGGCAGTCACGACTTTTGGAGTGGTAGAGCAGAGTCCCCACCTGGCCTGTCTGACCTCCCCATTCAGCCAGGTGACATTATCCTCTTCTGAAACAGGGTCGGGGCCATCCAGCCGATGCCATTTCCCCACCCTCCCCCTTCCGCTCCCCACTGTTCCTTCTTCACCTTCTCTGCTCAGATGTTTGCTGTTCAGTGTCATTGTTTTAGCTCTGGGAGCTACTCACAGGGTAGTAGTTTTTAATCCTGCAGCCTTGTTTTGGGGTCTTTTCCTTGCCCATTCTAGGAAGACCTTATGTAGAGGATGTAGTGTCATCTTGCATTTACTCACTTCCTTGTCTCCGCATGGACCAGTGGTACCCACGGGAGAGCTGCTGGACAGTGCCAAGGAAGTGATGTCTGCAGCACAGGGAGCCCAGAGGAAGGACTCATGTGTTAGGTTTCTTCCCCTTTGGCAGAACTGTTTTGGCTGATTATCCTCTCCACGTGTTAGCACTCAGTAGGTGCAGTGGCATGATGCCAATTGCACGTCTTAGCTCCACAACTAGATGGTAAACTCCAGGTTAAGCTCATATCAGATCTGATTATATTCTGACTCACTCCAAGTTACTGTTTTGCACAGCGCATAGTAGGCCCTCAAAAATGATTATTGATTGATTGATTATTGGCCCATGATCGTCGCTAAAGGGCTGTACCTTCAATGCCTCTCTGGTTCCAGGGACTCTCTTAGGATTCGGTCAGTATTAACGTTCATTCTCAGCGTTGATTCAAATCAGCGTCTTCTCTGAGCCTTCCAAGCACCTCCCTTTGACACATGGACATTTTAGACTCATTTCTAAGATGTTCACACATATTAATGGAGTATTTACTTATCTTCAGACAGATGTGACAGTGCTCAGCGTGCATCTGAACCCAGACACCGAGTGTCAATTGTAGGCGAAATCGGCCCATATCAAAACAGCCCTTTGTTAATGATGTTAGAGAGAAAACTGAGCTCCAAGGCATGGCAGAATGAACCCACTCTGATGGTCACAGGGATGCAATGATTTTCTAGGAAGTATATATCCAAACAAATAGAATCATAAGGGTACAATCAAATTTGTATCTTTCCAAAGGTTGTAGGAAATAAACCCATACAAAAGCGATGCTATTCAGTGGAAATTTACAGAACATATGAGTTTGGGGAGAAGTCTGGGCAATATTAGTGTTCAGTGAAATTGCTCTTATTTCCTGGGGCCCCCTTTTGGAGAAGAGTGGCCAGACCTGTGAGCAGATTTGGGCCGATGCTCCTGGACTTAAGGCTGAGGGAACTGGGGATGTTTAGCATGGGGAAGAGAAAATTCTGGGTTACAAGGTCACAGTCTTAAAATATCTGAGGGATTGTCTTGTGAAAGAGGAAATGTACTTCTCTAGGGAGGCACCCACCGGCAGAACTACAACCTGGGGTAAAAGGGGCAAGAAGAAAGATTTTTTCCCAACATTAGGCAGAACTTTCTAACAATGAACTCTGAATGTGCTGAAGCAGAGATGGAATAATTGGACAGGATTAATGTCGAGTAGGGGGTTGAGGTCAGAAGACCACCAAAGCCCCTTCCCATCCCAGCCTTTACGATTCTTTACATCTGTGTCCATGATTTTAAAGAAAGGACTTAATTCTAACACAGCTCAAAAATCACAATTACAGGATTCTGAGATGTTGGAAATAAAACAAAATCATGACTGTATAAGCTGGTTCCCCGTTACTTCCTGGTATTGAAAAATGTCTGAGAATCAATCTGTGTGGAATCTCAGAGATCTCTACATGGAAAACTGAGGGCTGAGAGCAGTTACAATGACTCACCAAAATAACAGGGAGAGGTCTATACAGACACACCTGTAGGAGGGCAGCAGTAATCATCTGAGGAGTGAGGTCAAAAAGTGATAGCTTTGGGATCCAGTAACTGTCCCTGTTGTTCATATGACATTGGACAAAGTGAAATGCACTTTGTATAGTCTGAGGAAAGTCAGGACTTCAACTGATTGGATGAAGTTTACCCACATTGTGGAGGGCAATCTACTTTACTCAAAGTTCACTGATTTAAATATAAATCTCATCTACAAACACCCTCAGAGAAACATCCAGAACAATGTCTGACCAAATATCTGGGCACCATGGCCCAGCCAAGTTGACACACAAAATGAACCATCACACATTCTTAGCTCCAGGCCATGTAGAAACAGTGGCAGGGCAGACTTGGTCCTGGGCTATCTTTTGCCAACCTCTGGCTTTGATTTACACCTGAGATGGGAATAGGATCATTTTTCCTAAGAGTGGGTATCTGAACAAAACCATGGTCAGTTAACAAGGATGATGGGTAGATATCCAACTCTGCCATGCCAGTCCTACCTATTCAACGTAGATTTTGAGACAATAAATATAGAAATGCTTCAAGAAAATTTAGAACATTGTGATAGAATGTAAGGCAGGAATCCTGATCTAGCACTTTTTTCCCCAACTTTTCTTTACTATGAGTGACTCAGTGGTTCTATTTGTTAGCATATGTTTTGCCTTAATTGTCCCTTCCCATGCAGGAGGCACCTCCATCCCATTCTTCAGGCATAAGAAAAGGACAACCTGTGACTAGTTACTGAGAGGATGGGATGAGCTGGGAAGCCTACAGTAATGTACACTTCTGCTGCAGGTGATAAATACGCTGGTGGATGTGAGCAGATGCCCTCCACCTGAGAGGAGATGTAAAGGCTGAGGTGCTCTGAGCTTTGGTAGAGGGGAGGTGGCATGGGCTCTCTCCCAGCAGGTGATGTTGGGGAGAACTTGATCTGCCCTATGTGCAAGTGTGTGCCATGCACACCAAGAGGGTATGAAAGGGTTTAGGACTCCCATAATAAGTCTCTGGGGGAGAGCAGGGTAGGGCGCTCCAGCAGACCCCAAATGACTTCCCATTGGGAAGGAGTAGGGCTGGGTTGAGAGCTCCCAGTCATGGAGGCTGGTAGGGTTTGAATCTCCTGCCAGTGCTCAGACTTTCTGATCAGCTTGTCCAGATGTGGGACACCACTGGAAGAGGCAGGAGTGAGGCTTGAGGGCCTCCAGCACTCAAACGATAAATGGACTCAGACCCCTCGTTATTTATCCTCTCTCCTTGGGGCGCAACCTTGATTATTCTGGGACATTTGGGATGATGGCCAGGGAGGAGAGGGACAGGGCTTTCGGGGCCCTTCCTTCAGCATGGCTCTACTTCCACGTATGAAGAGAACACCAGTAAGGTGGGAAATGGAGGTAGGTTTAGTTTAGGGAGGCATGGGGCCCAGTTACCATAACATAGTTGGGTAGCAGAGGACTCACTAGGGCATGTTTGAGTCAGAATCACTGAAACTGATGGGGATGTTGAGATCTGTTTTAGCTCTTGGGTCCTAGAACTTCACCTGTGCTCAATTCCTTGGGCGTCTCCATCAATGAGTGCAGTGTTTTCTAGAGACAGGATCAGGGTGGCACGCTTAACCAGTGTGCATATTAAAAACTGATGTGCTGAGGTTTTGTTTCCACACATCCTGAAATGAAAAGTGCCACCACTCTTCGCAATCCTCCAGAATTATTGAGGCAACAATTCAGATTTACTTGCATTTGATATAGACCGCACTTTAAAAATAGATGGTCAGTTAAAGGCTGCAGTAATTTACAGAACTGTCTTCTGGCTTCCAGGGAAGTTGACAAGTCTGGACTGAATCAAAAGAATCAGTGTAAATCTCCCTCGACGCCTAATTTTAGAGACGTCTCGTCCTTGAAGTAGTCTTGTCACAGCCGGATGGGGTGGGAGACAACATCTGAGGATGGAAAAACACGAGGTGCCCAATGGAGCTCAAAAGGTTAAACCCATTTTTGTGGCTGATAAATCCTGAGCAAAAATGAATTGGATGGTGAGGAGAGTTGTGAACACTAAGCTGGCATCCCTGGTGAGGCTGCAGAAGTCTTGAAGGATCACAAGGAAACTATTTAATTCCTCTAGGCCTGGGTTGTTGTACAGCTCTAAAAAAATGAGTTAACTCTCCCTGAAAGCTGTCCCAAACAGGATAGCTGGGTGACCATGGGTTCTCCGGGGCTCTGCTTCCTTAGGTGTTCCATACAGAAATTCCTCTCTCCTCTGCGTAGCTGACTTCAGAGCTCTACTTAGGTCATTTGGGATCATTAAGAAGCTTTCCTTGTTATTACCCAGGGAAAATGAGCCTCTCTGCCCCCATAGCATTCTCCTGTTTTTGGACATTCTCTGCTATATTGTTTTATTTGTTTACATATCAATTGGCTTTCAGCTCTGCTTCTACAAGTTTTCAGAGGAAAGCCTGTGTCCCCTTCATCCTTGTAGTGCCTGCTGTATCACAGCCCTTGGCACTTGGGTAGAGTTCACTTATGATACAAACTGAGCTGACCTGAAAGGATTAGGCTGGTGGCGTTAATGGTAAGTTATACACTGGACCATCTGTAATTTTAAATTCAACTCATTGAGGGCATGTAACTATTGGCATGGCCTTTTTACTCCTCAGAACATTGGTTTGAGTGCACTTATTACTACAATTTTGACTATTTTTATTATATTATTCTGAATGAAGGGAAAACAGGAGCAAAGAGACTTGCTGAAATAGTTAAATAACTGCTTATTCATTTAAGGGGACGTATTGCCAGGAAACAAAGCAATGAGAATCATGGTATAACACATTTGAAGTTTAATATTGTGATGGATTTGGGAAGTGTTTCTCAAACACATCTATATTAGAATCTTTTTCTTAGTGCATATTCCTGGGCCCTTGTCCTAGATGTATGCAGTCAGAATCTCTTGGGGTGTGCCTAGCAATCTGTCTTTTAAACAAGTTCCCTAGGTAATTCTAGTGTACACTAAAGTTATAAAATAGTTTTGGTGGGCTTGGGAGTGGAGGAGATGTAGCCCAAGCAGCACCATCAGGTGTGGATTTGTTAGGTGCGGGAGAGTCTGAAATTTCTGCATGGAAATCCTAAGCGAAATGCTTGTTAGCTTCGTGGCCACGAGCAAACAATATCATCAGTCTAAGCCTCTCTTTCCTCTTCTGTGAAGTGGGGATACTAATGTCTTCCTTGTTATAAAGATTGCAACACCTAAGTTTCATCTGGACAGAGAAGGCAGTCAGTCAGTGGTAGTTACTATCATCTTTGTAACATCCATCAGAATGACGTGATCCAGGGCTAATGGGCATTTGCCTGTTGGGGGGAAGGAAGAAAAATTCCTTTACAGGACTAGGATGAATAGGGATGAGATGTGTAGAATAGGGAGGGATCTAGCTTTTTAGATAACACTCCTAAGACTCTTACAGAGCACTTCTCAAATTATGCTTCCTGCAATTACGTCTTCACCAGAATGATTGCTGTAAAGGCTTCTACTATGGCAGGAAATTAAGGGACATCATTTCTTCTTTTATTTTTATTCATTTTTGTTTTAGAAAACATTTCATCACAGAAAATTTGAAATTTTATATGAAAATAGACGAGTATAATGAACTCCCATATGCCCGTCACTCATGTTCAGTGATTATCATCTCTGTCAATCTTGTCTCAACTATACTCACCCTCTCCCTGAAGGGATTATTTTTGAGCAGATCTCTAACATCATATCCTTCCATCTATAAACATTTTAGTATGTGACTCTACAATAACAGGTTTGCAGGGCAGAAATAGAGACACAGATGTAGAGAACAAACGTATGGACACTAAGGGGGAAGTGGTGGGGAGTGGGTGGTGGTGTGCTGAATTGGGCAATTGGGATTGGCATGTATACACTGATGTGTATAAAACTGATAACTAATAAGGACCTACTGTATAAAAAAAATAAAATTCTAAAATTAAAAAGAAAAAGAGTATAGGCAACCTCCCTTTAGTGATTTACTTGTAATAGAATACAAAGTTTCTTCCTTAAAAAAAACAAAACAAAAAATACCATTATTAATCTAAAATATTAAAAATCTCTTTATTATCATCACATATATGTCAGTGATCGAATTTCTCCAATTGTCTATAGTCTTTTATACTTTTTACATTTTTTTGGTTAGTGTCAGTGTCCAACTAATTAATTGATTAGTTGATGTCTTTTAACTTTTGATAATACGTTATGTTCTTCCTCCATATCATTTTTTTCCCCTTGCAATTTATTTGTTGAAGGATTTTCCACAATCTGGATTTTGCTGATCATATTCTTATGGTGTCATTGCATTGTATTCTGCATTTTCTGGAACTAGCCTCTGAATCTAGAGGCTTCATTGGATTCAGGCTTGATTATTTGGCAAGAATACTTCATAAGCAGTGGAATTTCTTCCATCAGTAGTCATAGAATGTCTAAGATTTTGTTATGTGGATAGCCATTAATAACCATTGTTTAGATCTATTAATTCACTAGGGACAGCGATATCCTAACTTTATCTTGTTTTGTTAATTAATTATCTAAAGTATATCTACAAAATGAGTCTGCAATCATTGACTCTTTGGTTATTCAGATATAGAGTTTATATAGGAGAATCAGTATAAATGTTTGATTTTTTTCTATTTATTAGTCTCAGAATAATTAGTTGGCTCTTTAGTATTCTACAAAGTTACTAATTTTTTAAAAAATATGAATTCATGGGTTTAAACACTTTTGATATATTTCAATTCATTGTAATTATTATTTATTTTCTAGTTGTGCTATTTTTGGCTAGTGGGAGTCTCTTCAAATTGGCATTTGAGATATTTTAACCCGATACTAGTAGATTTCATAGCTTCCTTGCTTTCTGTTATGACAGAATGCTCCAGGCTTCTTTTGTACATTTTTTTCCTTCAGACCTGAAATCAACTACCTCTCCCAGAAAATTGTACTTAGTGACCATAATCGGGGTGCTGAGGGTGCTCCTTGCTGCCATGCTGGTTATTGTTTCTAGGCCTTTTCAATAAACAGAACTAGAAAGTAAATATTTTGGTGTATCATGATTCTATACTGATTTTTCTGATTCAAATTCAGGACCAAAGGAATTTTTATTTACCTTCTACTGTATTATATCTGTATCTCTTTCTCTCATGCCCCAATCCTGATTCTCAATGACAACTAATAATAATTACTCATTTGTTTTGTCCTATAATATACACAAAATAGTTTTAGAGTAAAATACCAAGACGACCATCAGAGATATAACTGGAAAGAGTCTAAGGTTATTTTTGCAGCCCTTTTGTCCTTAGGGTGTTTCCCATTAGGCTGTAGAGTCAGTGTCTGTGTTTTAAAGTCACTGACTGTTAGGTCTCTGTGTGGTTATGTTACCTGATCAAAACACAGATTCCTGTGTTTAATTTTACTTATAATGTTTAGGGTTTTCTTCCTGTATATTAATTTCCTTGGTGATTATGTACAATATTTACATGGTTTAAATTAAATCTTCAAAAGAAGGTATAATCATATGTCCTGCTTCTGTTTCTTTTCCCTCCACACTATTCCCTCTGTCTACTAAAGGAAGCCCATTTTCTGTATTTTCATGGTTTGTCTTTCCAGTTTTCAAATAGAAGATTCATGCACACAAATGCATATATATATATATATATTTACATCAGGGTCTCTGAACCTAGATGTGATTGATATTTGGAGCTGGATAATCTTTTGTTGTGGTGGCCAACCTATGTATTAAGAGGATGTTTAGCAGCATCCCTGGACTCTAACCCCTATGCCAGTAGCATCCCCTTGGTTGTGACAATTAAAAATATCTGTAGATATTGTTAAATATACCTTGTGGAGCAAAATCCCATCTGATTGAGAATTACTTGTTTACACATATGTGAACACTCATAAATATGCTTAATTTATTATAGATACATGTCTTCCTCCTGTTTCTCAAAATCACAGCAGCAAATTATACTCAATTTCTCCATCTTACTTTTTTTCTCAACAAAATATATCCTGGAGATTACTCCTGAGTATTATGTAGAGATATTCCCCCCTTCCTTTTCGTGGTTGTATAGTACTCTACTGTCCCATTCCTTCCTATATTTTAGCACTCTCCCAGTTCTTACACACAGGTTATACAGAATGGGTCCATAACCATTTAGGCTATCACACTGAGAAAGTTTCAGGTGCCCAAGTGCTGAGAAGATGTAGACAGCAAACTTTAAAAAACAGAATAATTTATTTTCTTCTTGACCCTACCTATCAACATTTTGTTACGCCCAAAACAAGTTTCACTCTTTCTTTCTTCCTTATCAATGACTTTCCAAAAAGATTTTTCTATTCTTAAAGCGCAAAGTTTTTCAAATTTAAGAGAAGTACATTTCTGGCATTTTAAAAATTATTGTCATTGTTTCATCATTCCTGAACCTGGATCTAGGTATGTCTTTGTCTGCCAATTTGTAAAGGAGCAGATTTGGATCTTTAAGATGCCCAAAGCTTCACTAGTTTTTTGCAGTACCTTTTATTATTTATTTTTTTTTAGTTTCGGAATTTGTAGGACTTCTTATCTCACTGTGCCAAGGAGAGTTCTCTGTCCACTACGGTGGTCCTTAATCCTTGTCACCATGAGAATCAAGGAATTATTCCAATTTACTAAGTGGGATTAAACAGAGGAACTTGGAATACCCAATAATTGTTATCAAATAGCAACTAAAAATGTTGGTTTCCTCTGAAGATCAGCAGGCATAAAAATGCTACAGGGTGTGAGGTGGGATAAGGAGCTCCCTTGATGCAGAAACAATTCTCACAGTGAGGATTGCGAGGCTGGCCCGAACGGAGCCCCCAGCAGGGCCAGAGGAAATTAGCCTTCGGCTTCCACCAGGGAACACACAGAGGAGCCCTGAGCTTGACAGGGATGATGGGCTGACTCTTTTACTGTTTCACAGAAGCCTTAGAGCACAGCAACCTGCACTCACTGACAAATGAGAAGGCCAGGCTCAAATTAATTATTTTGGCCCTGTTATCATAGAGACCAATTCAGTACATTTATTTAAAGCTGAATATTAAAACCTATTTATTTTCTCTACTAGCTCATAAGCTGATCTCCCTGCCCGTCCTCCCCCCACCCCGCCCCCCCATCACGGGTTATGTTATGAGCTGCAACTTCAGGAAATTCTTCATTTCCTTCTGAATACCGCATTCTGCAGTTTGAAAAAGCACAAAAGTATAAAATGTACCCCATTCTGATGTGGTCCCCAGGGGAAAGAATTAGAGCAGGTCTTGTTAAGGGTGTGTGTGTGTGTGCGCGCGCGCTGAATTGGCAGAAAGAAGAGCCTGCAATAAAGAACGTGATCTTTGCTGTTTTTACAAGGAAATATTAGAAGAATGAGGCGTGCCGTCTCAGAAGTTTAGGATGTCATTTTCTCAATGGCCCCCCAAATCATTTCATCTAAACCTTTTCCCATTTAACCAACTAAACTCACCTCTCTGAACAGCTTTTTACAGAATTGAAAATATTTCAACATCTGTTTTTAGAATTATCCCTTGTCTACAAATAATGGGTCAATGATAACACACGTTCAAGAGCAAAATCCAAAATATAACTTTGTATAATGGAAATGTGGGAGAGATTTCTTTGGGCCAGTTAAAATCCCCTCTTGAACAAATATTTGCTCTTCCGTAAGTTTTTCTCTCTTATTTCTCTTTTCCAAGGCTCAAGATGAACTTATCTGTGTACCACTGGTTTTTGCTTGTCTTTAATCATACAAATAGCATCTCTCCCATCCTTCCACCTCCTTACCGCTCCCTCATCCACCTTCATTAGAAGGTTCCCTCTGTTCTCATTTCCTCTTTTACTTCATTGTGAGCAGCTGGGTTATGTGCTTACAAGCAAATTAGCTGTAAAATAAAGCAGCCTTTTTTTCCCTTTTTCTTTTTTTTTTTCCAGGGTGTTGTGGGAGAAAAGGTACTTAGAGAAATTATCTTACAATAAGCAAGTGTGGACGATGATCGAATAAGCAGAAGAAATCAGCCTGTGCGAGAGTTCCCTCACCCTGATGAACCGTAGTGTAGTACATTTCCCTCTTGGGGGTCCTTCTGCATCATTCTGGATGCTTCTTCTCAAGTTCTTTAGCAGAGGCATTTTCCCCTCAGTTCTTGATTTTCACAGACATTCAGCAAATGAAGTCCCAGTTGGAATGTGTGTTCCTTAAAATATTGAAACCCAACTGCAGCCTTCATGTCGTTGGTCTCACTTTTTGTGTACATTTAAAAATGCAACAGCAGTTGTCACAGCCATCCATCAATTTAAAAAGGCAGGCAGCCACCGAAATTGTGTACGGTCCCCAGAGGAAAATTAGTTCTAAAGGTACAGAAAGAAGAATAAGCTGACGGCTTCCCTGGTGGCGCAGTGGTTGAGAGTCCACCTGCTGATGCAGGGGACACGGGTTCCTGCCCTGGTCCGGGAAGATCCCACATGCCGCGGAGCGGCTGCGCCCGTGAGCCATGGCCGCTGAGCCTGCGCGTCTGGAGCCTGTGCTCCGCAACGGGAGAGGCCACAACAGTGAGAGGCCCGCGTACAGCAAAAAAAAAAAAAAAAAAGAATAAGCTGAATGAGAGAGAAGGCATGGTTAAAGCCTTAGTGACTGCTCACAGACATCTGGGATCAAAGTTCCTTCCTCAAGGTGCTGACTGACCACACACAGGAAGACTCTGTGAGGTCAAATAGAGTCCTCTGTGCTTGGTTTGAAGCACACTGACAAGGTGATGCTAATTAGCATCACTTGGCCTCTCCTGGTGACGTTGAAATCTAATATGTTGTCACTTCTCTCTCTAGCCCACTTCACATAGCACAGACCCAACTCAGGATGGGTGAGTGGAAAGGATACTTCCGTATTGGCGTGAGGACGTCCCCTTACACCTTGCTGGACACTCCACCTTTATACTCAGTGATTGTCAAACTTTTTTAAAAAATTAAGCAGCAAAAGGAATTGAGTACCTTGAATCTATTTTATAATTTAAAAATTTATGCAACTATAATTTTAAGCTTTATTTATTTTAAAGGCACTCAAAGAGAATTCAGAGACTGGTTGAACACAAAAGGTTGAAACTGGGAATTAGGGATGACCCTTGCCATGTTACAACAGCCTCATTTCCCAATTCTACCCTCTTTATTTATGAATTTTTTTTGTATTATAGAGTATGGAGATAATTTTGATTCAGACGTTTAAGTAGAGGGATATGGTAAGATTTTTCTTTTTTATTAAATTCACTTTGTAACCTCAAAACATTCTCTACTTCCTAGGAGATGGCCCCAGAAACAGGATTCTCAGATTGGCATAAAACAAGCTAACCTTATAGTACCAGGTTAGTCTGTGGTCTCAAATGTGTTCATATCACTTGAGTGTTTTAAATTATATGTATACATATAGCTGATTCACTTTGTTATACAGCAGAAACTAACACACCATTGTAAAGCAATTATACTCCAGTAAAGATGTTAAAAATAAATAAATAGATAAATTACTGTTTGAGTGGTTAAACACATTTTTAAAATGCAACTCAAATTAAATGTTTGCAGAATCTCTGAAGCACCCTGGCAAACTCTAGAGTAAAGAACGTGGTTTCCAGGGAGATAACGGGCAGCATCAGCAGCATCTTGGGAATTAAGTCACCAAAACTGGTGAGACCGAAGTGCTCATGTGTCCCCCATTAAGAGCCACAGACACTCTGGA
The DNA here is from genome assembly GCF_963924675.1 of Phocoena phocoena. NCBI lineage: Eukaryota > Metazoa > Chordata > Mammalia > Artiodactyla > Phocoenidae > Phocoena > Phocoena phocoena. Next base: position 18,398,166 of record NC_089231.1, read on the forward strand.
GGGGTGTGGTCCATCTTCTGTTTGGGGATTGATGGAACCACTTTCCTGCTCCAATTTTTGTTAATGGCAGAATTTCTCTAGTTGCTGCTTATGCAAATTAAGGATGGTGGAGACGGGAGCCTGGAAGCCCTTCCTGGGTCTAAGGACCCTAGGGCTACATGGTGAAATGCAGTAGTCATTAGCACACGTGGCTACTTAAATTTAAATCCTCATCCTTAATTAAAATTATGTAAAATTAAAAATTCATTTCTGCAGTCTCACTAGCCACATTTCAAGCACTCAATAGCCACATGTAGCTATTAGATGCTATGTTGGACATCTTTATCATCACAGAAGGTTCTACCTGACAGCGCTGTTCTAGAATGACAGCCACTCATCAGACTGGTGGCTGTTTTGATGTTGCTCTTGAAAATCGTTTATAACCTAACATAGGATCATCTTTGTAGTCAACACAAATATCCCCTATATTGTATTGGAACTATTTAAATGAAAGATAAGATGAGGGGGAAAACATCTGGCAACATTTTCTGATTGCCCACTACAGTCCTCATTCTTAATGGTTCATGATAGGATAAGAGAGAGTAAATTGAGGCTTATATTTGGGAATTCCCTTAAAGGATCATAAAGGGCAAGGAAAGTGATTAAGAGAAAGCACTCTGGTTTCAGGCTGCAGCTTCTGAAACCAATCAGCCACTTACAAGTTATGTCATCTTAGGGAAGTTAACCTCTCTGTGACTCAGTACCCTCTTTCAGGATAATAATAGTACAACCTCATTAGATTATTATGAGAATTAAATGAGATAATGCACAATGCATAATTCCTAGTGAGCATTTGATATATGTTAGCTATTTTTATTACTATCAAAAATGCTCAAATTAGGAATTCTATTATGGAAATCATTCTTTGAATAACAAATTCAAAAATATGAAACATGAGAAAGCTAATAATAATTTTTAAAAAAACCTCCCAGATAAGAGAGTAGAGACAAAAATGTGATCTGTGAGAAAGATGTTTGGTTAGGATTAGGAACCACTGAATATCACAAACTCTTCATTCTTGAGTTGCTTTGATTCATCTCTTTAAAGGCTGGAGGTAGTCTTCAAGTGATGCTTTAAAGAAGAGAATCTTCTGAGCTCTTGCCTAGTTGAGAAAGTCTATAATTGTCCCATATGAACAGCAACTTGGCCATACATTAAATTCATGAGCCCCACATCATTCTTTTCAGACCTAGATAAACCTGCAGCATGGTTTTCTGACATTCAGCCTTTGAGAGCAATCTGGCCTAACTTTAGTTCTCCACTGAGGATGTCTTATTTTGAGTTTTCCCAGGATTAAACCCTGAGGCAAGGATTCAAGTACCAGTAGTTTCTTTGGGAACAGAAGGTAGGCAGCAAGTAGGGAGATAAGACAGGGAAAGAAGGCAGATAATAAAGGGTGCATTATAAACAGCCTGTTATCAAGCCAGATACCACTGTATACATCTTAATCATGCCTGATTAATTCTGGAAGTCGGTGAAAAACACATTTCCCAAAGTTCCATCTCAGAGAAGGAAGCCACGGTGTTTAGTCACCAAGTCATGCCTCTCACTGGTTGAACACAGCTCCTGGGGGTCAGTGATCCTCCAGCATTTGCAGACATCTGTGGGGCCAGCTGGGGATGGCAGGCAAAATGGGTATGTGGTCAGAGAAAGGCCTGATGAAAAGAATCCTAGGAGTTGGAAGTCAGTCTGTCTACACTGAAGAGGTAAAGATGAGAGCATATGTGCACAGAGAGTAACCTCTTTCTTCTGCAGGGATGCTTGATGCTTGAATGATTAATTGATTGTAATTCTACTTTTTCTTTCTGTTCTTTTCTGTCCCTTTCACTTTCTCTGGATCTCATTTTCTCCTAGTCTCTCTCTGTCTCTTATTATCCATCTCGCTTACCCTTTTTCTTTCTCTGATGCTCTATCACTCTTTAATTTTTACCTGGATTAGCCCTTTTAGCATGAAAACTTAGTCCTGAAAACTTTTCCTTAATTTTATCTTTGCTTATTTCTTTGGGCCTGGTGTTTTCTCTCATTTTTCTGAAGTAGTTGTATTCCTAAATTCTAGTTGTGTTCTGCCCTGTGCATTATATTAACTCTCATTATTTTTATCTTTGTCTTTTTTCTTTGCATTAAGAACTAATTTTCTGGTTTGTCCTCCACATTACCAACTTTATTTTTTAGTGTCAGATCTGCTGTTCACTGTTTCTAAATTAGATTTTATTTTGCCATTGCAAACTTAGTTTTCTTACATTTCTTTTTTTTATAGTATTCAGTTCAATTTTGATGTCAATCTATTCCATATTTCTGCTGCTATATCACAAACACCATGACTTTTCCAGTTCTACTGAAAATATTGAAGAGTTTTCTTAAAATTTCTTATTGTTCTTACAGTAAATTATTTTCACATTTTCTTAGTCTCTAGGATAATGTCCATTTCTTTTAATCTTTGGTACTTTCAATTGTCTGGATATATAATTTTTCTTTTTACTTAGACTCCAAGAAGGCCAAATCAGCCCAGACTGACTATTTGCCAAATAAATAGAGTGTGTGGATTTTCCTCTGAGTCTATTTGTCGTCCACTGTTGGTTGAAATCTAAGTAGGAGGGCAGGTGGCTGTTCACAGTTCTCAGCCTTGGCTCTACTGTTGAGCTGGTCTTCATCTAGTGGGGCTTTGCTGGGCCAGAGAGAACTTCCCTTACTTTCTTGTACTCAGAACTCATAAAGTAGAGGAAAACCTAGACTTGCAAGTGCATGCTGAAACCAAAGCTCTTGTGTTCCCCCGCATTGTCTGTATTCCTTTACTTGTAGGGGCTGTGCTTTTCACAGTGCCATTTGCATCATGAATTCCACGGACTTTCTTGTATATATTTTTTAAATTTTTGTCTCTATATGGATGTAGAAGTATGAAGAATGATAAGAATGACTGCATCATATATAGCAATTACAAATCCAATTTTAGAGCTAGACTGCCGTTTATTAGCCATAAGACTTAATTTTTCTGTGCCTCTGTTTCCTCTACTTTGTAATGGGAGTAATAATGACATACCTACTTCATTGGATTGTTGTGGGTATTAAATTCATTAACATTGATGAAGTGCTTGGCAGAGTGCCTGCCACATAGTAACTACTCAATAAATGTTAGCTCGATAAATTTTTATCTCGCAAACATCACGTGTGCAATGAGAGAAATGGCCACCATGTGTTTTTTTTATGCTTCTAGTAGCAATTATTCTGAGATTATGTTTTTACTCTTTATTTATTTTTTAAATATCTTTGTTGGAGTCTAATTGCTTCACAATGGTGTGTTAGTTTCTGCTTTATAACAAAGTGAATCAGTTATACATATACATAAGTTCCCATATCTCTTCCCTCTTATGTCTCCCTCCCTCCCAACCTCCCTATCCCACCCCTCTAGGTGGTCACAAACCACTGAGCTGATCACCCTGTGCTATGCAGCTGCTTCCCACTACCTATCTATTTTACGTTTTGTAGTGTATATATGTCCATGCCACTCTCTCACTTAGTCACAGCTTACCCTTCCCCCTCCCCATATCCTCAAGTCCATTCTCTAGTAGGTCTGTGTCTTTATTCCCGTCTTACCCCTATGTTCTTCATGACTTTTTTTTTTTCTTTTTCTTAGATTCCATATATATGTGTTAGCATATGGTATTTGTTTTTCTCTTTCTGACTTACTTCACTCTGTATGACAGACTCTAGGTCCATCCACCTCACTACAGATATCTCAATTTCGTTTCTTTCTATGGCTGAGTAATATTCCATTGTATATATGTGCCACATCTTTATCCATTCATCCGATGATAGACACTTAGGTTGCTTCCATGTCCTGGGTATTATAAATAGAGCTGCAATGAATATTTTGGTACATGACTCTTTTTGAATTATGGTTTTCTCAGGGTATATGCTCAGTAGTGGGATTGCTGGGTCATATGGCAGTTCTATTTTTAGTTTTTTAAGGAACGTCCATACTGTTCTCCATAGTGGCTGTTTCAATTTACATTCCCACCAATAGTGCAAGAAGGTTTCCTTTTCTACACACCCTCTCCAGCACTTACTGTTTGTAGATTTTTGATGATGGCCATTCTGAACCATGTGAGATGATATCTCATTGTAGTTTTGATTTGCATTTCTCTAATGATTAATGATGTTGAGCATTCTTTCATGTGTTTGTTGGCGATCTGTATATCTTCTTTGGAGATATGTCTATTTAGGTCTTCTGCCCATTTTTGGATTGGGTTGTTTGTTTTTTTGTTATTGAGCTGCATGAGCTGCTTGTAAATCTTGGAGAATAATCCTTTGTCAGTTGCTTCATTTCCAAATATTTTCTCCCATTCTGAGGGTTGTCTTTTGGTCTTGTTTATGGTTTCCTTTGCTGTGCAAAAGCTTTTAAGTTTCATTAGGTCCCATTTGTTTATTTTTATTATTATTTCTCCAGGAGGTGGATCAAAAAGGATCTTGCTGTGATTTATGTCATAGAGTGTTCTGCCTATGTTTTCCTCTAAGTGTTTGATAGTGTCTGGCCTTACATTTAGGTCTTTAATCCATTTTGAGTTTATTTTTGTGTATGGTGTTAGGGAGTGTTCTAATTTCATACTTTTACATGTAGCTGTCCAGTTTTCACAGCACCACTTATTGAAGAGGCTATCTTTTCTCCATTGTATATTCTTGCCTCTTTTATCAAAGATAAGGTGACCATATGTGCATGGGTTTATCTCTGGGCTTTCTATCCTGTTCCATCGATCTATATTTCTGTTTTTGTGACAGTACCATACAATCTTGATTACTGTAGCTTTGTAGTATAGTCTGAAGTCATGGAGCCTGATTCCTCCAGCTCCATTTTTCTTTCTCAAGATTGCTTTGATTATCTGGGGTCTTTTGTGTTTACATGCAAATTGTGAAATTTTTTGTTCTAGTTCTGTGAAAAATGCCAGTGGTAGTTTGATAGGGACTGCATTGAATCTGTAGATTGCTTTGAGTAGTAGAGTCATTTTCACAATGTCAATTCTTCCAATCCAATAACATGGTATATCTCTTCATCTATTTGTATCATCTTTAATTTCTTTCATCAGTGTCTTATAATTTTCTGCATACAGGACTTTTGTCTCATTAGGTAGGTTTATTCCTAGACATTTTTTTTTTTTTTTTTTTTTTTTTTTTTTTTTTTTTTTTTGCTGTAAGCGGGTCTCTCACAATTGTGGCCTCTCCCGTTGCGGAGCACAGGCTCCGGACGCGCAGGCTCAGCGGCCATGGCTCACGGGCCCAGCTGCTCCGTGGCATGTGGGATCTTCCCGGACCGGGGCACGAACCCGTGTCCCCTGCATCGGCAGGCGGACTCCCAACCACTGCGCCAGCAGGGAAGCCCTTCCTAGACATTTTATTCTTTATGTTGCAATGGTAAATGGGAGTGTTTTCTTAATTTCACTTTCAGAGTTTTCATTATTAATGTATAGGAATGCCAGAGAATTCTGTTCATTAATTTTGTAGCCTGCTACTTTACCAAATTCACTGATTAGCTCTAGTAGTTTTCTGGTAGCATCTTTAGGATTCTCTATGTAGAGTATCATGTCATCTGCAAACAGTGACAGCTTTACTTCTTCTTATCTGATTTGGATTCCTTTCTTTTCTTTTTCTTCTCTGATTGCTGTGGCTAAAACTTCCAAAACTATGTTGAATAATAGTGGTGAGAGTGGGAAGCCTTGTCTTGTTCCTGATCTTAGTGGAAATGTTTTCAGTTTTTCACCATTGAGGACGATGTTGGTTGTCAGTTTGTCATATATGGCCTTTATTATATTGAGGAAAGTTCCCTCTATGCCTACTTTCTGCAGGGTTTTTATCATAAATGGGTGTTGAATTTTGTTGAAAGCTTTCTCTGCATCTATTGAGATGATCATATGGTTTTTCTCCTTCAATTTGTTAATATGGTGTATCACATTGATTGATTTGCATATATTGAAGAATCCTTGCATTCCTGGAATAAACCCCACTTGATCATGGTGTATGATCCTTTTAATGTGCTGTTGGATTCTGTTTGCTAGTATTTTGTTGAGGATTTTTGCATCTGTGTTCATCAGTGATACTGGCCTATAGTTTTCTTTCTTTGTGACATCATTGTCCGGTTTTGGTATCAGGGTGATGGTGGCCTCGTGGAATGAGTTTGGGAGTGTTCCTCCCTCTGCTATATTTTGGAAGAGTTTGAGAAGGATAGGTGTTAGCTCTTCTCTAAATGTTTGGTAGAATTCTCCTGTGAAGCCATCTGGTCCTGGGCTTTTGTTTTTTGGAAGATTTTTAATCACAGTTTCAATTTCAGTTCTTGTGATTGGTCTGTTTATATTTTCTATTTCTTCCTGGTTCAATCTTGGCAGGTTGTGCATTTCTAAGAATTGTCCATTTCTTCCAGGTTGTCCATTTTATTGGCATAGAGTTGTTTGTAGTTGTTGATCGTGAGAGCACGATCCTTTGTATTTCTGCAGTGTCAGTTGTTACTTCTCCTTTTTCGTTTCTAATTCTATTGATTTGAGTCTTCTCCCTTTTTTTCTTGATGAGTCTGGCTAATGGTTTATCAATTTTGTTTATCTTCTCAAAAGACCAGCTTTTAGTTTTATTGATCTTTGCTATCATTTCCTTCATTACTTTTTCATTTATTTCTGATCTGATCTTTAAGATTTCTTTCCTTCTGCTAACTTTGGGGTTTTTTTTTAATATTATTTATTTATTTATTTTTTGGCTGTACCCGGGCCTCTCACTGTTGTGGCTTACTCCCACTGCGGAGCACAGGCTCCGGACACGCAGGTTCAGCAGCCACGGCTCACGGGCCCAGCCGCTCCGCGGCATGTGGGATCCTCCCGGACCGGCGCACAAACCCGTGTCCCCTGCATCGGCAGGCGGACTCCCAACCACTGCGCCACCAGGGAAGCCCCTAACGTTGGGTTTTTTTTTTGGTCTTCTTTCTCTAATTGCTTTAGGTGCAAGGTTAGGTTGTTTATTTGAGATGTTTCCTGTTTCTTAAGGTAGGATTGTATTGCTATAAACTTCCCTCTTAGAGCTGCTTTTGCTGCATACCATAGGTTTTGGGTCATGGTGATTTCATTGTCATTTGTTTCTAGGTATTTTTTGAATTTCTCTTTGATTCCCTCAGTGATCTCTTGGTTATTAAGTAGTGTATTGTTTAGCCTCCATGTGTTTGTATTTTTTACAGATCTTTTCCTGTAATTGATATCTAGTCTCATAGCGTTGTGGTTGGAAAAGATACTCGATACGATTTAAATTTTCTTAAATTTAACAAGGCTTGATTTGTGATCAAAGATATGACCTTTCCTGGAGAATGTTCCATGAGCACTTGAGAAAAATGTGTATTCTTTTGTTTTTGGATGAAATGTCCTATAAATATCAATTAAGTCCATCTTGCTTAATGTATCATTTAAAGCTTCTGTTTCCTTATTTATTTTCATTTTGGATGATCTGTCCATTGGTGAAAGTGGGGTGTTAAAGTCCCCTACTATGATTGTGTTACTGTCTATTTCCCCTTTTATGGCTGCTAGTGTTTGCCTTATGTATTGAGGTGTTCCTATGTTGGGTGCATATATATTTACAATTGTTATATCTTCTTCTTGGATGGATCCCTTGATCATTATGTAGTGGCCTTCTTTGTCTCTTGTAATAGTCTTTATTTTAAAGTCTCTTTTGTCTGATATGAGAATTGCTACTCCAGCTTTCTTTTGATTTCCATTTGCATGCAATATCTTTTTCCATCCCCTCATTTTCAGTCTGTATGTGTCTCTAGGTCTGAAGTGGGTCTCTTGTAGACAGCATATATATGGGTCTTGTTTTTGTATCCATTCAGCCAGTCTATGTCTTTTGGTGGGAGCATTTGATCCATTTACATTTAAGGTAATTATCAATATGTATGTTCCTATTCCCATTTTCTTAATTGTTTTGGGTTTGTTATTGTAGATCTTTTCCTTCTCTTGTGCTTCTTGCCTAGAGAAGTTCCCTGAGCATTTGTTGTAAAGCTGGTTAGGTGGTGCTGAACTCCTTCAGCTTTTTCTTGTCTGTAAAGGTTTCAATTTCTCCACCAAATCTGAATGAGATTCTTGCTGGGTAGAGTAATCTTGGTTGTAGGTTTTTCTCCTTCATCATTTTAAATATGTTCTGCCATTCCTTTCTGGCTTGCAGCATTTCTGCTGAAAGATCAGCCGTTAACCTTATGGGGATTCCCTTGTGTGTTATTTGTTGTTTTTCCCTTGCTGCTTTTAATATGTTTTCTTTGTATTTAATTTTTGATAGCTTGATTAATATATGTCTTGGTGTTTTTCTCCTTGGATTTATCCTGTATGGGACTCTCTGTGCTTCCTGGACTTGATTAACTATTTCCTTTCCCATATTAGAGAAGTTTTCAACTATAATCTCTTCAAATATTTTCTCAGTTCCTTTCTTTTCCTCTTATTCTTCTGGGACCCCTATAATTCGAACGTTGGTGCGTTTAATGTTGTCCCAGAGGTCTCTGAGACTGTCCTCAGTTCTTTTCATTCTTTTTTCTTTATTCTGCTCTGCAGTAGTTAATTCCACTATTTTATCTTCCAGGTCACTTATCTATTCTTCTGCCTCAGTTATTCTGCTATTGATCCCTTCTAGAGTATTTTTCATTTCATTTATTGTGTTGTTCATCGTTGCTTGTTTCCTCTTTAGTTCTTCTAGGTCCTTGTTAAATGTTTCTTGCATTTTCTCTATTCTATTTCCAAGATTTTGGATCATCTTTACTATCATTATTCTGAATTCTTTTTCAGGTAGACTGCCTATTTCCTCTTCATTTGTTAGGTCTGGTGGGTTTTTACCTTGCTCCTTCATCTGCTGTGTGTTTTTCTGTCTTCTCATTTTGCTTATCTTACTGTGTTTGGGGTCTCCTTTCTGCAGGCTGCAGGTTCGTAGTTCCCATTGTTTTTGGTGTCTGTCCCCAGTGGCTAAGGTTGGTTCAGTGGGTTGTGTAGGTTTCCTGGTGGAGGGGACTAGTGCCTGTGTTCTGGTGGATGAGGCTGGATCTTGTCTTTCTGGTGGGCAGGTGCACGTCTGGTGGTGTGTTTTGGGGTGTCTGTGGCCTTATTATGATTTTAGGCAGCTTCTCTGCTAATGGATGGGGCTGTGTTCCTGTCTTGCTAGTTGTTTGGCATAGGGTGTCCAGCACTGTAGCTTGCTGGTCGTTGAGTGAAGCTGGGTCTTGGTGTTGAGATGGAGATCTCTGGGAGATTTTCGCCATTTGATATTATGTGGAGCTGGGAGGTCTCTTGTGGACCAGTGTCCTGAAGTTGGCTGTCCCACCTCAGAGGCACAGCACTGACTCCTGGCTGCAGCACCAAGAGCCTTTCATCCACACGGTTCAGAATAAAAGGGAGAAAAAATGAAAGAAAGAAAGAGGATAAAATAAAATAAAGATAAAATAAAATAACGTTATTAAAATAAAAAATAATTATTAAGAAAAAAAAAATTTTTTAAAGTAAAAAAACCCAAAGAAACAAAAAGAAACGGAGGACAGAAGAGCCCTAGGACAAATGGTGAAAGCAAAGCTCTACAGACAAAATCTCACACAGAAGCATATACATACACACTCACAAAGAGAGGAAAAGGGGAAAAAATAATATATCTTGCTCTCAAAGTCCACCTCTTCAATTTGGGATGAATCATTGTCTATTCAGGTATTCCACACATGTAGGGTACATCAAGTTGATTGTGGAGATTTAATCCGCTGCTCCTGAGGCTGCTGGGAGAGATTTCCCTTTCTCTTTTTTGTTCGCACAGCTCCCGGGGTTCAGCTTTGGCTTTGGCCCCGCCTCTGCGTGTAGGTTGCCTGAGGGCATCTGTTCTTCGCTCAGCCAGGACCGCGTTAAAGGAGCCGCTGATTCGGTGGCTCCGGCTCACTCAGGCCTGGGGGGAGGGAGGGGTACAGAGGCGGGGCGAGCCTGCGGCGTCGGAGGCCGGCGTGACGTTGCAGCAGCCTGAGGCGCGCCGTACGTTCTCCCGGGGAAGTTGTCCCTGGGTCACAGGACCCTGGCAGTGGCGGGGGGCACAGGCTCCCTGAAGGGGAGGTGTGCATAGTGACCTGTGCTCGCACACAGGCTTCCTGGTGGCGGCAGCAGCAGCCTTAGCGTCTCATGCCCGTCTCTGGGGTCCGCGCTGTTAGCCGCGGCTCGCGCCCGTCTCTGGAGCTCCTTTAAGCGGCGCTCTTAATCCCCTCTCCTCGCGCACCAGGAAACAAAGAGGGAAGAAAAAGTCTCTTGCCTCTTCGGCAGTTTCAGACCTTCTTCCGGACTCCCTCCCGGCTAGCCGTGGCGCACTAACCCCCTGCAGGCTGTGTTCACGCCGCCAACCCCACTCCTCTCCCTGCGCTCCGACTGAAGCCCGAGCCTCAGCTCCCAGCCCCGCCCTCCCCGGCGGGGGAGCAGACAAGCCTCTCGGCCTGGTGAGTGCCGGTCGGCCCACCATGTTTTTTGAGAGGATAGAAGTGACGGAGAAGATATTGGGAGAAAAGTGAAGAATTTTCTGATCTACTTTTGGCTGGATGAGGCTGCTCTAGTTCCTGAGACAAAGAATGGTAGGTCACTAATGTTTTTTTTACATGCAGTTCCATCAGCCTTGTACTTAGTAGAAATCCATACTTAGTGGAATTAGAATTCTGACCACAGGTTATCTGCTGAACTTAGTTTTTGGTTTTGTGGTGAGTTTTCCTCTTTTATGTGTTTATGTGTATTTTAGTGGGATATTAGGAGAAATCGCATTAGATGGCTAAACAGATGCCATTTTTAATTGGAATGATGTAGTTTTTATCTGCTGAGCTAGAAAATTGCTCATATCCTGCCTTGTTTCAAGTAACAGAGGAGTAGCAGTGGGAGGCACAGAGTGGCCTAAGTACAGCCCTTATCTATCTGGTGTGGGAGGAAAGGGAGCCCACTCTTCAGTTTGGGATTGTGTGATGTCGACTGTCTGGCCACATGGGGAATGGGATGCGGATGTTAACACAAGTTCAGTTGGATACTGGTGTTATGCCATGATTCCATTTAGGAAAAGGGGGAGCTATTCTTTGACTGATTTATGAAGTATTTAGGAGAGTGTCTGGCAGATAGGAAGCGCTATAAGTGTTTTTGAATCAAACAACCCTATGAGGTAGGTACTATTATTATACCCATTTTATAGATGAGGAAACTGAGGTTATGTAATTTGCCTAAGGTCACACATTTAATAGAAGGTAGAGCCTGGGTCCAACTCCAGGCAGCTTTGTTCAAGATCTCCCATTCTTAACCACTTGTCAATTGCCGTACTTGAAAATCATTTGGGATTCTGCCATGGGCCTCGTTGAGACCGCATTACTCATCCCAAGATGGAAAACAAATCAGCAGAATTGCTTTTGTTCCCATCAAACGAGGTTTATTAGAAAATGTTCTCAAGTCTTAATGCTGCCGTTGAGAGTGTCATCTTTTAAACCAGAAACACCAATTTTCCATCTCTCCCCAGGCATAACTGAAGTTCTCTGGAGCAGAATAAAAGGTAAATATGCCATGAACTCTTTTGGCAAGGTTCATGAGGTATATGATACATATACAGACATGTACATACATATACATATATATATTCCTTAATATATCTGTGGATGCCTTTCTTCTTTAGGCACCATTGTATTCTGAGCACCTTGAATCAGTGTTTTGACTTGGTAGAGATTTTATGTGTGGAATTTAACCGAGCCTTAGCCACTCTCTCTTCCACTTATGAAGTGTAGCTGCATCACCATTTCATGCTTATGTAGGTAAAATATCAACACAGGTCAGAGGGATCTACCTATGGAGACATCTGCTCCCTGAAGCCCCATGAGTCATCGCCGGGCCATGAAGTGAGTGGGAGAAACATTTGCTCAGCACATAGACTCTGACTGCTGTGCAGGCAGAACCAGGCCACTGGGAGAGAGGGAGCAGCCCAGCGACAACCGGGCTGCAGGCGGCCAGAGGCAGTGTTCTAGCAAACAGCGTCTCGTCTCTCCCCTACTCCTTCCCTAATAGGAGTGGATCCATGCTGCGATAGGTGAGATAGCACACAGGCAGATTGTCCACCAGATGGTACAATCTTCTATTTAAGAAATATTTGAAAGGGCAACAAAATACAGCAGAAACCATCCGACAGTCCACATGGCTAATGCAAAATTAGCCAAAATGATGGCAGCGGCAGTAATGGGGGTGTTGTGAGGTGAGATGTAGGCAAGGCTAAGGGGAGACAAGCATGGTGATGTCTGGTGGGGCAGGTGTCCATAGAGTTTGAGATGCTTCTCCATCATTGCACTGTGGGGCTTTGATGTGCTTCTCTGAACCCCGATTTGTAGCCTGGGTTTGAGAACTGCCATGGTCAACGGTGATGGGCACAGCTGTGGTGATCCAGCCCAGCCTGTGTCTCATGACCTGGGGAGATCGCTTGTGTTCTCATTCTGGGTGCAGTGGAACTTTGGTGTCATTACTAGTCTGTGGCTCTTTTCTCATTTCTGTATCTCTGTCAAATGGCCTTTCCTTGATGTCATTCCATTGTGGCACTATTAATACAAAACTCTACACATCGTCATAAGCATTATCATGGCTATTAATTGAGCTTTTGTTTTGCTCCAAGTGGTGAGCTAAACATTCCGCCTAATAATAGTTAATATACGTTGAGTGGTCACTATATACCAGGGACTGGTTGGAGTGATTTACATATATTGTCTCATTTAATGCCTACAACAAATGAAATAAGTACTATTATTTTAATTTTACACATGGAAAAGGGAGGCCTGGAGATCTTAAATTATTTTCCCAAGGCTACATGGTTATTAAGAGGAGGAATTTGTCTACTCCAGAGTCAATGCTTTTAAATGCTGGGCTCTACTGCCTCTGATATGTACATTTTCTTTTTTCGTCCTTATGACCGCCCTATAAAGATGTTGTCATCATTCCTAAAACAGAGAGAGTTAAAGGAATTCCCTGGGGTCACAGGTCTCAGAGTCAAATCTCTGTTGTTGTTGTTGTTTTTCTCTAGTTTTACTGAGAAATAATTGACATAAATCACTGTATAAGTATAAAGTGTATAGCATGTTGGTTTGATTGACATATATTGTAAAATGATTGCCATAATACGTTTAGTTAACATCTATTATCTCAGAGAGATACAGTAAAAAGAAAAAAATTTTCCTTGTGATGAGATCTCTAAGGATCTAATAATCTCTTAACAACTTTCCTGTATAACATACAGCAGAATTAACTATAGTTATCATGGTGTACATCCTTAGTACTTATTTATCTTATGCTTGGAAATTTGTACCTTTTGACCACCTTGCTCCCATTCTTCTTCCCTTGCCTCTCGTAATCGGATCTCTTTTTTTGTGAGTTTTGTTTTTTTTAGATTCCATATATAAGTGAGATCATTCAGTATTCATCTTTCTTGGTCAAGTTTGTCTTACTTCACAGCTCGCGACTGGCCCCCAGGCTAGACCCTCTCCCCTCCGCCAGCTTCTCTAACTCCCCCTCTTTCTCTGCACCGGCTTCCTCAGCAGCCATGCTTGAAACTCTGAGATGTATTGACTGTATTTTGTTACTTATCAAGTCTTATTTCTTCTTCTTTCAGGGCATCCCCTTTCTCATTCCTTTCTTCTCCATCTCCATTGTTACGACACAGTCCAGACAAGGTTTCTTGGCCCTCACAGTGGTAGTAAAAGGTTTTCCACTGGTTGTTGGTTTCCACACAACAAATGGTGTGTCGCTCCATATTGTGCCGTGACTTCTAGGCACGAGCCTCAGAGACACGCTCTGCCATCCTATATTCAAGAGGTAGCTGAACGATAGGATGGCTTTCGCTGCTAACTTGTCCCTAAAACTACAAAAGAAGAGATTTCTGTGTGTCTCTGTGTGTACATACATTCACCACAGCCTAAAAATGTAAAACTTTGGGCATGTTTTCCATTAAAATGTATAAATCCATTTATATGTCAATACATTTAAAAGGATGACATTATGAGTAGAGATAACTGTCATCATTTTTGTACTGGGCTCCCAGAAGAGAGCTGTTGTCTCATAGGGGCAGGCCATCTTTTTGTTGAACGCTTTGTGTTGACCTTCATAGAGGGGATGTTGGGAGTTTGGATGGGTTTTTTTGTTGTTGTCGTTTTTGGTTTTTTTTGCGGTACGCGGGCCTCTCACTGTTGTGGCCTCTCCTGTTGCGGAGCACAGGCCCCGGACGCGCAGGCTCAGTGGCCATGGCTCACGGGCCCAGCCGCTCTGCGGCATGTGGGATCCTCCCAGACCGGGGCACGAACCCACGTCCCCTGCATCGGCAGGCGGACTCCCAACCACTGCGCCACCAGGGGAGCCCTGGATGTTTAATTCTTGGGATTCAGTAAGGTGTCATTATTCACAGATGTCTTCCTGGGAATTACAACAGATGATGGAACAGAAATGGGATTGACTAACCCATGGACCTTGTATCATAAGAGCAGAAAGAAATAAAAACCCCTGTGTTTTCCATTCCCCCCGAGGGCTCGGTCTGTTCTCAGGCCTGCGCCTCTTTCTGTTTTCTTCTCTGGAGGGTTCCAGTATCCAGCATCTCTGTGTTAATTAACTCAGCATGTGGCATAGAAAGGACTGACAGCATATAGCTGATGTTTTGGATATGCACACAGTTTAAGGATTAGCTCCATTCCAAAGGACGACTTAATGTTGCCACAGTACAGTTGTTACTTGTTGATCCGAGGCAAACTTCGAGTTCTGGGCAAACTTCCTTCTGTCACCATCATGCACGTGGACCTCCACTCCTCTCTCTCAGGCTTTAGATGTTCAGGCAAATCAAATCAATTTTGCTATTTTGATTCAACCTAAATAAAGTCAGGATGGAGTCTAAAAAAATGGTACTGATGAACCTAGGGGCAGTGCAGGAATAAAGACACAGACATAGAGAACGGACTTGAGGACACAGAGGGGGAAGGGAAAGCTGGGACGAAGTGAGAGAGTAGCATTGACATATATACACTAGCAAATGTAAAACAGATAGCTAGTGGGTAGCAGCTGCATAGCACAGGGAGATCAGCTCGGTGCTTTGTGACCACCTAGAGGGGTGGGATAGGGAGGGTGGGAGGGAGACGCAAGAGGGAGGAGACATGGGGATATATGTATATGTATAGCTGATTCACTTTGTTATACAGCAGAAACTAACACACCATTGTAAAGCAATTATACTCCAATAAAGATGTTTAAATAAAAAACAAAAATAGAAAACATACATTTAGGACTTCAAATTTTGACCCAATCTCATGGCCATTACCTGACCAAATATATGAGTTAACTTATTTGAAGTAACTCAAATAAAATAATTACCTATTCATAAAGAAAAATAAAAGCAGGAAGATGCGTCCTACAATTGCCAATAAAAACCAACACTGCCCCCACCCGCCCCACCAGTGCATTGAGTTATCTGTGCCAGTGCTTGTTTCTTCCACTATGGGGAATTCATACAATATGTTAAAAGCATATATAATATAGAAAATAAACGTACAGTGCAGTTTCACATATAAGGTACCCCCAAAGCCAAATTCCTTTGGCAAGGTGTGTGGTAAGAAACCAGCATGGTATGGAAATCCTGTGGCTTGATTTCTGGCATTTTTAAGCATCGAGTAATGCAAAGTTTGCAAAATGGCAGCCCCCAGGCCACATCTGGCCTCTTGACATGCTTAAGTTGGCTTTGTCTGGTGTTCTTAAAAAGTTGTAATTGAAAATATGGGGAGTTTTTGTTTTTAATTTGAATTTCTGGGTGTTCTTGCTCTAGGTTTGTGTTTGCTCATGGCAATAATTGATAGGAGCTCAGCACCACTGTCCCTCTAGGGAATGGGCGACACGTAACAAGGTGCCAAATTCAACTCAAGTGCATGAAGTTTGAAATTTCAATTCCTAAACCCCAGAGTTTGCTTTCTTGTTGTTCTGCCAACCCTGTTTGCTACATCTCCCACTTACTTCCTGATGGTTTCTTGTCAATTTTGCTCAAGGTAGGCTGTGAAATAGGACAAACTGGGTGGATTTGTTCAGGGTTCCTCTTAGACTCACTTTTTATTTAACTTTTACAAAGTGGACTCTTCACTAACATTGACTAAATGCCCAGAAATCACCTGGTGAGCTCCTTTTAAAAAATCAAAACAAGCAAGCAGACATAAAATATGTGGAAAGGCTGACATATTTAGCCATTTGGCATGGCATTTAAAAATGGATATAGCAACATTTTTAATGTACTCTTTCAAATGTCATGACAGCTGTCCAACTTTGTAATTTTAAAATATATTTTATGTTATCACATACATTTGCTCTACACTTTATCAAATATATGACTAATACGGGAAAACAAATATGTTTGCCACCCGGCTGACTCATGATCCTTGTTGGAAACTCTTTGAAGGATCCACAAAAAGCCCCTTGTGACAGAAAAAAGGGGCCCCTATGCTAGCATTTTTTTTTTTTTTCTCCAGAGAATTTGTTCAGGGATCAGTTTTGTTTCCCCTTGGGATGGAAGGCACATATCACATATGTACCATAGAATCACCAGACCCAAATAAAGAAGATGTTTCTTATCTTAAAGACCTCGGGATGCTCTTTTATTTTATTTTTTAAAAATCTCCCCAGTTTTATTGAGATATAATTGTCATATAACATTGTGTAAGTTTAAGGAGTACATGATGATAGGGTATACCTATATATTAGTTTAAGGTGTACATGATGTTAGGGTATATCTATATATTGCAAAATGATTACCACATTTAGGCCAGTTAACACATCCGTCTCCTTACATGGTTACTGTTTTGTGTGTGTGTGTAAAATATGTTTTCCAATTTACCCTCTTAGCACCTTGCAAGTATGCGCTACAGTATTGTTAACTATAATCATCGTGTTATAATTAGATCCCCAAAACTTATTCATCTTCTAACTGGAAATTTGTACCCTTTGACCACCTTCACTCACGGGGATGCTTCTTTAAATCATTCATTTATACAGGTACTCATTCACTCATCGATTCATTCACTCAATGAATATTTATAGAACAATTACATCTATGTGACACCTATTATTATGTTGTGATGGGCTTAAATACCTGAACCAAAATTCCTGTTTTTTTAAGGAGTGCTTTTAGTTTGCTAGGGCTGCCGTAACAAAGTACCACAGATTGGGTGGCTGAAAAAAACAGAAATTTATTTCTTCACAGTTATGGAGCCCAGAAGTCTGATGTTAAGGTGTCAGCAGGGTTGGTTCCTTCCGAGGACAGTGAGAGAGAATCCATCCTAGGCCTCTCTCCTCGGCTCATACACGGCTGTGTCCTCCCTGTGTCTTTGTACCGTCTTCCCTCTGTGTGTGTCTGTATCCAAATTTCCTCTTCTTATAAGGACACCAGTCACATTGGATTAGGGCTTACCTTAATGACCTCTGTAAAGGCCCTGTCTCCAAATATACTCATACTCTGAGGTACTGGGAGTTAAGATGTCAACATGAACTTCTTGTGGGTAGGGACACAATTCAGCCCATAACAGGAGCTTATAACTGTTTCTATACTATAAATTAGAATACTTCTGTTCTGCTCATTGGTCCTGCTGCTTCTACTAGCAAAGGAACATCTATTTCACTGTCACTAGTGCCCCTCCCCGACCCTGTTCATTTATTCCTAAACTATGCTGGTCTAGATCATTTCAGAAGCTAGTAAGGTGATGATAAACAGAGCTGACTCCGGAGACACAAAACTCCAGAAACTGGACATGGAATGGAGATGCAGGCTAAAGGGTCCAGATTTCAGATGCACCAGTGTGAAACGTGGAGGGTCAGCTAGCGGCCCTAAAAAGTTCTCCTTGCCATTTCTAGTAGAATAACGTGCCATGAAATGTGGGTGAATAGATAAGGGAGAGCCAGTCAGGATAAGCCAGAGAGGAAAGTTCTGGAAAGTTGAACATAAAGGTAATACAAAGCCTGGAACATGAATCACATAACTCTTCCTGCGTGAGGACAAAGGGAGAAAGGACCAGTGAGAAGAGAGAGAGCCGGGACAACAGGTGGATTCAGGGGACTGTGCCATGAGGCGTGGGTGGAGGACATCCTGATGAAAGGCCTGGGCTGACATGCTTAGACCAGATCAGCCGGAGCCCAGGAAGGAGCCTGAGGGGAACTGGCTCTGGGGCAGAACTGTGAGGTGGAGGCATCTTCTTCATTCTACCCTTTCCCCAAACCTCTTACTCTCTTGGCCTTTTCTCTCCAGCGTCTTCTCTGCTTCACTTTTCTGGGGTCTAAGCTGACACAGGGTAAAGTGAGAGCAGAGAAAAGTCTTCATCTCTCTCAAGAGCATGTGAATTTTATTATGAAACTCCCGGAGGTTAAAATGCTTCCAAATGCAAAGGAATAAATGATAGGCACTGGAGTTCATGTTTGTCCAGGGGTTCCTTCCCAGCATACTCTCAAATCACATCACGGATTGAACCATTTCACGTTCATTGAACTGGACCCTTCTCTCTAACAGCATTTCTCAAACTTTAATATATGTGTTCATCACTGGGATCTTGTCAAAATGCAGATTCCCATTCAGAGGGTCTGGGGTGGGTCCAGGCTGGTCCATGAACCACGTTTCAAGTAGCGCGAGCCTATAGGATGATGGTGCCCAAGGAACCTCGTTCGGTCATTTGGGACCTCAAGGCTCAGTGGGATTCCCAGGTTAAGAAGTAAAGATACCCGTTTTGGCTACAACCATCACCTTAACTTTCACTTGCCCCATATTCATTAGCAAGGGTTAGATTAGAAGGAAAAGAAAAATAACAATAGCATTCTTAATTGGATCCCTGGAAGAGATACTGCATTTCCACTGATTAAGGCAATTAAAGGTGCAGACGCTGCTGCTCAGAGGCTGACATCTTCAGGTGTCTCATAACCAAAATTAATACCGCTGCTAGCTCTGCCACCTAGTCAAGCTGTAAAGTAAATTAATTACTGCAACCAAACTAATAATAACAGTGCAGGCAGAGTTGTAGCAATCTTGTGGCTTACCATTGGAGGCTGAGCAGGGACTTTTGCCTCTCTGCTACCCATGAGCACAGCCCAGCAATTGCTGACTGTACCATTTCTATTGTATGGTTTATGCTAAATATGCATATCTTAATTGCATTAGTCAAAATAATTAGCTAATATGTTTTTGCATAATGACGAGGTAAGCAAATATCACCATAGCTCAGTGGTTCATGCATGAGTAACTTTGGAAAATTAATAGACTCCCAATTTCCTAATTATCTGTCTTTTATTCCATGCTCAAACAAAGAAGTGCTACCACACACTCCTGAGCACCATGTAATTTAGTTTGCACCTTGAAAAATTTAAAGCACCTGTGTTTGTTTTCTTCCCCTTTTGCAGGAAAGGGATATAAAGAAAAATCCAGTTCCCTTCCTCTATTGGCCTTAAATTGAAATGTAAAGGAAGCTGTGGATCAATACATTTTAATTTCTGCGTGCAAGTGGGACCTTGGATGACAAGGCATTTTTAGTGCATCAGAAATTTGTTATAAAGTTGAAATGATCAAAATTCTTTCCAAAGTGACAGTGTGCAGCAGGTGCCTGGATGCATGTGGCATTTCTTCCCATGTCCTGTTTGCTGATGGCTTCCCGGCTTAGCTTAGCTGTTCCCCATTTCTTCACACCTACGTGGCAATGGTGCCTTTCTCGCTGCTGAACATAACCGTCTTTACTGAGGACGGTATGGTTACTGAAAGCAAAGCTTGCTGTTTTGATTAAAATGCTGGGTGACCCACAGCTCAGTTCCTTTGGGTTCTATCAAATCTCTTTGGGCTTATGATGATGAACCAGGCTAGTACGCTGCGCTACCCTACAGAGCATCCTGATTTAACAGAACCTGGCCATTCCTGCTAAAGGTGTCAGATCTTCCTCACTCTTCATGAGGAAGCATATCCTTAGCCTACTAATCTAATGCAAGAAGAGAACAGAAATCTGCCTGGGACTTCCCTGGTGGTCCAGTGGTAAAGAATCCACCTTACAATGCAGGGGACGTGGGTTCGATCCCTGGTCAGGGCAACTAAGCCCATGCGCCACGACTACTGAGCTCCCGCGCCTCAACTAGAGAGCCTGTGTGCCGCAGACTACAGAGCCCATGTGCCCTGGAGCCTGCACACCACAACTAGAGAGATAAAAACCCACACTCTACAACTAGAGAGAAGCCAGTGCGCCACAACAAAAGATCTCGCATGCCTCAACGAAGATCTGCGTGCCGCAACTAAGACCGGACACAGTCAAAAATAAATTAAATAAATAATAAAATAAATCTTTGGGACTTGTGACGCAGTGGTTAAAACTCTGCCTGTCAATGCAGGGGACGTGGGTTCGGGCCCTGGTCCGGGAAGATCCCACATGCCGCGGAGCAACTAAACCCGTGCGCCACAACTACTGAGCCCACGTGCCACAACTACTGAAGCCTGCACGCCTAGAGCCCACTCTCTGCAACAAGAGAAGCCACCGCAATGAGAAGCCCACGCACTGCAACGAAGAGTAGCCCCCTCTCACCACAACTAGAGAAAGCCCGCGTGCAGCAACGAAGACCTAAAGCAGCCAAAAATAAATATATAAATTTATTTTAAAAAATAAATAAAATAAATCTTTAAAAAAAAGCTTCAGAATTAAAAAAAAAAAAAAGAAATCTTGCCCAAGAGGACACTTGAGCAATAGGCTAACATCTTCTGAAGAGCTTAAAAGCATTCTTGCCTTGTGTCTTCCGATGGTAGGTTTCATGCCACCACTTAAAAGGAAGAGTGTGCCAGGACCTGAAGCCCACCACATCTAGATGAAGCCTTCACACCAAGCCCTACACCACCAAACAATAGCCAAGTCATTTAGGGAAGAAAGCAGCTGGGGGGAGGATTTCCCTGAAGTTTCCAATGAATCTTTAGCTTTCTGGAGGCTTCTGGGGAAACAAGTCTGCAGCCTGAGAAGGCAGGAGACCTTCACTGATGTCACTTTGCCCCTAAACAAGCTCTGGTTGGATCAATTCCCCCTGCAGATGTGGTATTTGTCAGGATTCCAGTCTTGAGACCACTTGGGCTGCCTGTCAGTGAACCTTGTGTAGGTATCTGGAGCAGGTAGCAGCTGTGGGCTGTAACATCCTCAGGGATTGTATTCACCTCCATGCTCATGTGCAAATCTCTAGGAACTATAAAAGGAATGTATGTAGAATTTGTTTTAATTTGTACATGGAAGTGTAACAGGCTTTAATTAAGATGAGGAAAGAGATGAAGACATGCTCAATGATGTGTGGGAGACTGCAAAGATGGAAAATCCAGTTTCATCGGACGATAGCTGGTACAAGAGGAATATGCTTGAAAACTCGACTCGAAGTGTAGGCCTTGGCTGGTGTGGAGGGGAAAGCTGTTCATTGCTGACCAGGCACCAAATTACCATAAGGACAGTTAAACACAGGAGGCAAAAGGAAAGAGAGAGCAAAGAATGATGGCTTAGTAGAAAAACTAATGAAGGAAGAGAAACAAAGGTCATAGATGGACATTCTGAGAAAAATCCCCCAATTCTCAAGATAAAAATGTAGAGAGAAAAATAATTAGAAGTTAGACCAGAGGATGGAAGCACATAATCAAAAGTGAAGTTGGACAGTGCATAGATGGAAAAAAATGGGCAAGAGAAGGCAGAGGACCTGAGGGACAAAGGAAGCGGCTGTCCTGTCCCCACGCCCCACGGATCAGCTTCTTGCTGCCTCTGATACCATGCCTGTGCCTGAGTTATGGAGAGCCTTTTATCCGGATTAGAAGTCAAGGGCAAAAGAAATAGGACATACTTCTCCACCTTTCCTTAAGTCCCCAGAGTCTTCAGGGGAGGCAACTTATTGCATAATAGGAATCCCCCCTGAACCCCCATAGGAATAAGAAAGCATCCCATAGGTGATGGCAGTGGCTCAGAGCAGGAGGGGTGTGGCAGATAAGGCTGGAGAAGGTAAAGGAGCCAGGTCACACAAGACATTTTTGGCACAACCTGAGGAGTTTGAGCTGGATCCTGAGGCTAGCTGACAGCCAATAAAGCACAAGGTCAGCAGATCAATTGGAGGCAGCCATCAGAACCTGAAGATTTCCCAGGAGAGTAGCTAATCTTTACATGGAGAATGTGGAAGGCATATTTTTGGCATTCAAAGAGCTAATATTCTTGACTTAGGTGAGTAACTGAGTAACTTTTTTTTTAAAAAATCCCAAATAATATATTAATAGAGAAGGCATATCTCAGGAGAAGTAGAGCATGATTAACATGCAGATCCCTGATACTTAAAGTGTGGTGCATGGACCAGCAGCATCAGCATCACCTGGCAACCCAGGGATGCAGAAGCTCAGGCCACACCTCCTACTGACTTGAATCAGAATTTGAAAAATAACAAAACCTCCAAGTGACCTCCCCAAAGTACAACTGGCCAAGGAATCTTGTAAAAAACAGTGCAAAGCTGTCAGTGAAGAGCATAGATTTTATGAAGAAAGAGTAACGTTTTGTTCAGTAGGGATTGGCTTTGTTATCTATGATAAGTCTGCTCCTTCGGTGGATTTATAAAGGCACAGGACAGGTCTCCTACAAAAGCGTGCAGCAGGTAAAAGGGAACAGCTGTCAGATCGACCTTCCAGGCACTCACCCTGTAAGAACCTAGAATCTTGGGGAAAAGGGAGAAGAACCTTGGATTCCCTGAGAAAATGGGACTTATTAAAATTTAGATAGGCTTGCGTCTTGCACAGCTGGGTTGGAGAAAGAGTTCCTACTTGTTGCATTAGTTGAACTGGCTAAGCTTCGGGACAGGCAGAATGGTAGGAAAGGAGGGAGATGGGATTCCTTAGGCACAGCTTCCTTGATGCACACTCTACTCAAGTGACTTTGCAAAAATCCAAGTTTTCTAGAATCTTCCTAGATTAACTAGATCTAGACACTTAACTAGAATTTTTCAGTGTCTACGAAGCCATTAAACAGTCCAGACCTCTTAGTACAGCTTTCCTGGCCTTGTGTAGACTGACTGTTGCCAACCTTTCTACTCCAGCCTATCTCAATCCCCATCCCCTGCTCTACCCATCACCGTGACACCATATTGAAATGATCCGTTCTCTTGCCCGGTTCACCTCCTTCTTCTCCACTCAGTGACATTGCTCACGCTGCTCACTCTTCTCGTAACAGCCCATGTCCCCTCATTTTGAATATTCTTTGGTAAATTCCTACTCAGGTTTTGACCTTCAGCTCACACCTCGTATCTCCTTTATGGCAGCATTAGGCACACTGCTCTCTCTTGTCCCATGGTGCCTCATACATTGCTCCATCCTAGCCCTTATTACCTTGTTGTAATTAATAGTCATTGTGTGTGTTTCCTGCTAGACTCTAACTTCCCTGATGCAGTGAACATATCTTATTCATGTATTTCCATTCCTGTCATTATACCTCGGACATAATAGATGCTTAATAAATACGAATTTAATGAAAACACGTGAATAAGTGAGCATATGAATAAATGAATAAAGGATGAATGAAGTCAGATTGTGGAGGGCCTTGAGTGCCAGGCGAGGGTAATTGGAACTCATTGTGCCGCTGTTGGCAGGACAATGCAGTAGCAGGGTGTGGGTGAGACGCACTGATTCAACTCACATGCTAAAAAGCAAAATTAGGGGAAAAAAAAACGTGCATACAGAGAAAAGAGAAATTCAGCAATTTGCAGGAATTCAGAAAATTTCAATTTTCAGTGAGAAAAACAGCAACAGAAATCTACAAACTCATTTTCTAATAAGAATGTCTCATCTCTGCATCTGGGGATTTGGGCAGCTGTAGGGTGACGGGACTGTGACATGTTGTCTCTTTTGTACACTCCTTACTCCTTGTCAGGCTCTCCAGTAATCTCAGTCAATGGCAAAAATCACTAAGGAAACATGGCCTTACAAGATTACCAGCTCTAGTGTGTTCTGATGATTTGTGGATGTGATCTCAGATGGCTGTGCATTTCTCTATTATTATAGTTCCAAGATTATTCTTACTTAGGTTATTGGACACATGGATGCAGCCAAAGGAGGTGTCATGGTTTGGAATGCTAACTAAAGGTGTACATAGCCTCCTGTACCAGCATCAGTGGGACGCTTGTTCACGGGACTGGCCTTTTCTTTTGTGGGCACGTGGACAGAGACTTAGTTACTTCTGCTTCTTTTGTTCATTGGAGTTGCAGAGATCTTGTGACAGTAAATGTACACATTAAGCAGACTTGCAATTGCCTTGGTTCTACGTTGCGCTAGCCTTCAAAGTATTTATTACAGTACAGCTATTAGAGCAAGGAATAAAGTCAGGGTCTTTCGTGATCGATTCCAAATTTGGGGAAACATGCTGTGAATTTGGCAAAGGGGTTCTGTCTGGGGGAAGCTTGGAGAGCTCTCAACACAGCATTCCTAATGCAGGGCCTCAGTTCCCTCAGCAGCTTTGACTGGCTGTGGGATTCTTAATTCAGGTCTCAATTTTTTTCAGCATGTTATACTGGGCTGTTAAACAGCTGCTGTGTTTAACCACAGATGTGGGTGCATTTTATGGATGTGATTCCTCTGTGTGTGTGTGTGTGTGTGTGCCAATAAACAAACATGTATATATTTAAAACCAATATTGACACAGTGTTAAGACTGAAATCTTTGCAGTCAAATCAGGAAATTCCAAAGTTACATTTCCTATAACAGTATCCTTTTAGTCCCTTGCAGATCCTGTCTATTGCACCACAACCATTTAACTCCAAAACCGTATAAGGATCGACTACTCCAGACCTAAGCTGGCTGAAGTCATTTTGCGAATTATTTGATTTTCGAGGTGTTTTGATTTTACATCTTAGCTTCACGTTAACAAATCGAACTTTGATTTAGAAAGGTGGGAGAGAAACAAATGAATTAAGAAAGATGTTTTCATTTATGAGTCAAAAAAGAGACATGTCTAGTTTTATTCTCTGGTTAAGAATCGTTATCCAAATGGAAGCTGAAACAGCAGAGGAAGCGAAGTGCTCCTCATCTAGGTTCAACACTCATTGTTTCAACCTTCTATACTCAAAAATAGGAAATCATTTCTCTTCAAAATTGGCTTCTATTCCCTTCCTTAATGAGGGCAACAATCTTGCCAAATTTGAAGTTCACAGCTTCAGTCATTTTTCAATTGCAGAAGCACAGATAAAACATTTTGATTTTTTTTTTTTATGATGGAAAATATGCCATTTTCCCTATCTAGGTGTATGGTACTATTCTCAGATACATCACATCGAAGTTTAGATTCATACGACTTCTCTGGTGTCTAAAGTGCTGGGTAAGTAACAGCAGTGGCATTTGTTGTATGATTGCACGTTGTCTAATGGCTACCCTTCCATTTGGTTCCCTTTTATAGCCATTATCTGGTTGGGGTGATGTGTTAACAGGTGTTGATGGGTGGGAGACACGATCTAGGAGTTAGTTATCTGACTCTTAACCTGGTGCCCCCCACGTTCTCACTTTTTAATCTTACTGTTTATTATGTTTCTGCCTTCTTTTTTCCTGCTTCCAAAATCTTCTGAGTGTTGCCAGAGAATAGGAGACAAATTGTGCAAATTAAATGTCAGGAAGTGGTACATTAGTAAGTGAGATTTTTGCCATCCATGGTACAGCCGATTCCCCTCTCTCTAAGCCAAATAATTCTCCAAGTTGGAGTAGGCTTGATGAATTTCTTTTTTTTTTTTTAAGTTAAAGTATGACAGCTGCTTATTTTCATTTTTGTTCATCTGGTGAAACCAGAAGGGGCCCAAAGAAGTCATTAATGTCCACTGTGTGAGGGCTCTAGGAAATGCGCTGAGGGTAGAATGCGTGAGCAGTATTGTTCACCATATGTAGACTAGAAACATCCTTATGTTCAGGGTCTGTGGGTAAGAGAGGGAGTGTGTTATAATTAACTATATAGGACATATGGGGGACTAGAAAGTTTACTCCTTGGAGACTAGTTTAGTTATAAAATCAAACAAACAATGAAAACAGAGTCAATTAACAATGGCTCTATCAAATGTTGTCATGGAATGCCTGCGGTTCGTGGGGAAGCCCCCATGGTCAGGGGGCATGGGTGTGTCCTGACCCTGGGCCCCCTCTTTTCTGGACAAGGCGGAGCAAGCTGTATCAGATGGAAGCCAGTTCATAAGAGGATGGCATTTACAGAGAGAGGGCGAGGGGAGGGGCTGGAGAGAGAGAGAGAGAGAGAGAGAGAGAGAGAGAGAGAAAGAGAGATGGGCTTTATCTGCCACTAAACACCCTCACTCTGTCTTCAACAAGGACCACTACAAAGTCTCCAAGTGAGTTCTTCCCTCAGAGCCCATGTTCCAATGGGTATCTGAGGGTCTTCTGCCAATACCACACTCTGCCCGACTGTAGGGTCACCAAGAATTGGGTTAGCACTCCACGATCTGCTTCCTGTAGCTCCATTTCTGTGGACCAGGCAGCTCTGAGTCTCGCTGACTGAATCTTTGACAGAAAAAGATTGGTCTGACTGGTAGCTTGTGTTCTACAGGACAGCGAATATTTTCAGCCTGATGCACCTGACCTTCCTCAAATCCAGACAAGCCTATATGCGTCTCAATCATGCCCCCTGCCAAGACGGAAGGCAGAGAGGGCCAGACCCGGTGACTGCAGCAGAGAAGTTGGTTTGTAGAATGGTTTAGCAGGACAGTCTTTGATCATGGTCCTTTACATCTGATGCCTTCCAGATGTTTCTTGAGAAAATGTTAACAGTCTTGAGGGCCTCATTTAATGTTAATAGGCATATTTGCAACATGTAGATTTACCTTCTGCACTGATTGTGATACAATTCGTAGTCACATGCGATCACATCTGTAGCTTGCTCAAAATCCTTCCATGGCTCCCTGCGGTCCTTAGGATAAAGTTAAAGCTGTTAGCAGAGTTTATATGACCCTTCTTTCTCTGGTACTCTTGTGTTTTCATCCTCATCTTTCTTTACTCTACCCACCTCGTACTCTAGACGTTACCGCTACTGATATTCTTAGTTCCCAGAGATTCTTGAAAGCCTTCCTTGACCCCTCCTATCACCCTTCTCCTCCCCACCCCCATGTTCTGAATTTGTTTAGGTGTCTCTGCTATGTTGTCATATAGTGTTGTGTTTTTTTTAACATCTTTATTGGAGTATAATTGCTTTACAATGGTGTGTTAGTTTCTGCTGTGTAACAAAGGAAACCAGCTATATATATACATATATCCCCATATCTCCTCCCTCTTGCATCTCCCTCCCACCCTCCCTATCCCACCCCTCTAGGTGGTCACAAAGCACTGAGCTGATCTCCCTGTGTGATGCAACTGCTTCCTACTAGCTATCTTGTCATATAGTCTTGAGTAGTTTTTCCATACTTCTGTCATAATATTTACCTTATTTCTTGTATTTGCTTGGTTGTCTGTCTTTCCAACTACACAATAACAATTTCTGTGAGATTAGGGACCACCGTGCCTGTCCTGTTCCCCTTTGGATCCCTTTACGTAGCACAATTCTTGGCACACAGTAATCAATGAATATTTGTTAAGTGCTTGAATGAATAATTTTTATCAGTGCTAATAATATTAAATAAGCACTTATTAGCCTAATGATTTTTAAAAAATTAATTCTAAAAACATATGTCCTTCCTTAACTTTGTTCTGTGTTGAACTCTCTTTCTTCTAGAAGTTTCAATATGGTCTTTGGGCCCAAAGCATTAAAGCTGTGACCTAAAAGGTGTGAAATAAAAGTTCCTTGGAGTCCTATAGAACATTGTCTAGATTTCATAGCCCTAGGGCTGCTTTGTAGATCAGACCAGCTTCTAACAGAACCCTTGGAGCATTTGAATATTTTAAACTGGTACTAAAACGTGACCACTTCAAGTAAAATTCTTTTGTATAATGAATGTCTGCATGGTTATGTTTTGGTGCACAGAGATTTGTGTCTCTAAAAGGGATGAGCAGCCAGGAGCATACACTCTGAGATTTCTGTATCTTAGTCAATGTATAAGGAAGTGGAGAAACTCAACAGGAAAGGCATAGCATCTTGAGGCTCATCCAAAGCTAGCCCTTCTAGAAGGAGCAGGCAGCTGGCTCTGCCTGCAAAAGGTTTTGCTCTCGGCCAACATTGATGCCTAAAATGCTTCCCACAAGAGTCCTCTTAGAATTCATTATTTCATTATTGCCTTGAACAAATGCCTGTTTTAGAGGGGAAACACATTAACCCATTAAACCCATTCTTGTGGATCAGGTTCAGTCTAGATCGGCTAGGCTACCTCTTGAAGTGAGAGAACAGGATCCTGAAGAACTGAAATGCCAACCATAAACAGCCATTGTCAAGAGGAAGAGAAGGCAGGAAGCAAAGGAAATGTTAAGCCTGTAGGGGATTAGTTGGAGGCCTGCAGCTGGAAGGTGGAGTGGCAAGAGGTAGAGGGTCTGGACAACCATGGCTACTCTGTGTGTGTGTATGTGTGTGTGTGCTAAAGACCTGGGATCCCAAGGCCACTGAAGGAGGTGGCACTGGTAAGTTTCAGCTCTTGGATTTGTCCAGCCCCATCCTGGTGGTCAATCCCATGCTTCTCTGAGACAGGGGATGGGAGGGGCAAGATACACAACCGTGCCTCAGTTTCTCTAGCTGCCACGCTTGCTATTGAGTGGAAATCAGACTGATATAAATTCTCAGGATACATTGTAAGCATTACCTGGTTCATCTCACATTCTTTGATATCTTTGCCAAAAGATATCACATAAATAGCAGATATTTCTCTGTTTTTGTGGAACACACATTCACTCAGTTACAATGGAATTGGAACTAGTAATGTCCTTCGGATCTCTTTGCTTGCTTTTCAAACAGAAAAATAATCTGAGTTTCTGGGCCCACATTTGTCCAGTTCCTCCTTTTCTCATCCCAGTTGCTGTGGTACTGTCCCTCCTCTGATGGATGTATAAAGTATGAAGATTTTCCCAGGTGAAGAAAATCCAGGGGAAAAATTGGACAGAAAAACTGGCTAATGACCAGAGTGGAATTTAACCTATATTTGAAGTCTCACTTTCAATAACTGGTGAGGGTGATACTTCTGGAGTGTACGAACCAGCTGGTATTAGCAAAAGTGTGAAGATCTGCTGATGGAGGAGGGGGCAGGGAAGGTTTGTGGGTGTGTTTCAAAGTCTGTTGGATGCAACTGGTTTAATTTCCTTTGTTCATCTGCTTTAGTGTTTGCAGTGATTTGAGAGGATGGTTTTCTCCCCACTCCAGCACATTCGGTGAAGTGTGCTGATACTGTCACTCATTAAGCTGTCGGCAGGATTAAATGTTGTACATTCCGTGTGCATCAGGAAATCCTCTTTTCGAGGACAATGCAAGTTACAGAGTCTGGTTCCATCTAGAGCTCAGGCTTGAGAGAGATAGAAGTAGAGACAAAGAGAATCAGAGAGAGAGAGAGGGAACCAGTGAAAAAGATGCGCAGAGACAGAGATAGAGTTACCAAGATAGGACAAAGACACCCCAAGAGAGTTGGAGAACCAGAGATAGACAGATGAAAAGAGAGAGATGAAGATAGAACGACTGAACAAGATGAGCAGAGAACTGGAGAGAGTGAGAATGGAGAGAACTGGAGAGAGAGAGAGAAGGCAGACAGGGGAAAGATAAGAAAGGGGAAAGAGCCAGGGGCACTGGAGGAGAGGGAGGAAAGGGGAGGGGGAGGGGAGGGAGGCAGAGAATCTTCCATGAAGACCCAGTCTTAGTTTTTTAAGCCTCCATGATATTTTGATGTTGGGGTCACCCATATGTACATAAGATTTTACTAGCGAACAAAATCCAGGGAGAAGTGAGGGGAAAGAGGCTGCAGCACTGACTCACCGACTCCTCAGAGAAGTTACAGGCGCTGAGGTAAGAAGTCGAGGGGGAAACAAGTCATAAAAAATACTAGACAAAACTCTCTGAGAGGTTTATGCACAAGTCTATCTTGTTTTTTGCAACAATTTCTCAAAAGTGATCTGTGGAGTGAATTTCATGTATCAAATCCAGATGGCTGCTGGGTGGGTGGAGATGTTTCCCTCTGGAAGACGTTCAAGCTCTCCTTTAAAGAACTTGTCTGTGTTCATCTTGTCACCCATTGTTCCTGACACATCGAGGTGCCCAAGTTGGGGGCATGTTCTAGTCAAGGCAATTTTGGTCCCAGGGGAGAGAAACCCACTCAAGTTAAAAGGGAACCAAGCAATGAAAATGATTCTAGGACTAATCGTGCTACTCATTTTAGACAGAACTACCATTTGTTGAGCTCTTGCCATGGGGCAGGAACAATATTCAGTCCTTTAAATGTAATGTTTCACTGTATCCTCACAGCGATGAGGAACAGAGGTGCAGAGAAATAAAATGATTCGTCCAAAGTTCTCTAGGATGTGAAACCAGGCAGCAAGGTTGTACTTCACCTGATACAGATGATAACAGCTGAACAGGTCTATCTATGTATCTATTTATCTATGTATCTATGTATGTATGTATGTATGTATCTGTCTATCTATCTATCTATCATCTACATTCTCACTGAGAAAAATTGATCACTTTCTCTGCAAGGCAGTTGGAGTTCTAAAGAATAGATTCATTACCTGTCAGCTTCACTGACTGTTCCCAGAGCTTTGCATTGGGTTGTAGATATTAGCAAGATACCACCATACATTCATCCTTGATGTCCTACAGAAAACCTCAAATATCTTGGAAGTTCAGTCTATTTGTTTGATCCTTAAAAGGGCTTAAGGTAATGATTACTTCACATCTGCTTTGGCCAATGAGACCGGAGGTGGAGCAACCCTGGGTTAAACTGTTTAAGGCGTTGGATTCTAACCCTGGAAACTGGAACTTGACTTCCAATACAGCATTTCCCAAAGTGTGTTCTTTTGAACATAAGTTTTATGAGATGTTATATAAAGGAAAGTTTTCAGGATCAGGAATGTTTAGGAAATACTAGGTTAATCATATTTTGGTAGGTTTATTTTCTGCAGAAGTTCTTCTTAGAAACAATGTATATCTGCATTTGAGTCATTCCAATAGGATTGTCCTTCTCCTCCATTCCCATCTACCCAAATCCATGCATTTCCCACTTTTCCCTGGATAGCTCATTTTGTACTTATCACGTACTGCCTTGGTTTCATTTTTTTTTTCACCCTCTTTTTATTTATTTATTTTTTTAACAATCTTTATTGGAGTATAATTGCTTTACAATGGTGTGTTAGTTTCTGCTGTATAACAAAGTGAATCAGCTATACCTATACATATATCCCCATATCTCCTCCCTCTTGCATCTCCCTCCCACCCTCCCTATCTCACCACACTAGGTGGGCACAAAGCACCAAGCTGATCTCCCTGTGCTATGCAGCTACTTCCCACTAGCTATCTATTTTACATTTGGTAGTGTATATCTGTCCATGTCACTCTCTCACTTTGTCCCAGTTTTACCTTCCCCCTCCCTGTGTCCTCAAGTCCATTCTCTACGTCTGCCTCTTTATTCGTGTCCCGCCCCTAGGTTCTTCAGAACCACTTTTTTATTTTTTAAATTCCATATATATGTCATAGCATACGGTATTTGTTTTTCTCTTTCTGACTTACTTCACTCTATGTGACAGTTGCTAGGTCCATCCACCTCACTACAAATAACTCAATTTCATTTCTTTTTATGGCTGAGTAATATGCCATTGTATATGTGTGCCACATCTTCTTTATCCATTCATCTGTCAGTGGACACTTAGGTTGATTCCATGTCCTGGCTATTGTAAATAGAGCTGCAATGAACATTGTGGTACATGACTCTTGCTGAATTATGGTTTTCTGAGGGTATATGCCCAGCAGTGGGATTGTTGGGTCGTAGGGTAGTTCTATTTTTAGAATTTTAAGGAGCCTCCATACTGTTCTCCATAGTGGCTGTATCAATTTACATTCCCACCAACAGCGCAGAGGGTTCCCTTTTCTCCACACCCTCTCCAGCATTTATTGTTTGTAGATTTTTTGATGATGGCCATTCTGACTGGTGTGAGGTGATACCTTATTGTAGTTTTGATTTGCATTTCTCTAATGATTAGTGATGTTGAGCATCCTTTCATGTGTTTGTTGGCAATCTGTACATCTTCTTTGGAGAAACGTCTATTTAGGTCTTCTGCCCATATTTTGATTGGGTTTTTTGTTTTTTTTTATATTGAGCTGCATGAGCTGCTTGTAAATTTAGGAGATTAATCTTTCGTCATTTGCTTCATTTGCAAATATTTTCTCCCATTCTGAGGGTTGTCTTTTCCTCTTGTTTATGGTTTCCTTTGCTGTGCAAAAGCTTTGAAGTTTCATTAGGTCCCATTTGTTTATTTTTGTTTTTATTTCCATTTCTGTAGAAGGTGGGTCAAAAAGCATCTTGCTGTGATGTATGTCATAGAGTGTTCTGCCTATGTTTTCCTCTAAGAGTTTGATAGTGTCTGGCCTTACATTTAGGTCTTTAATCCATTTTGAGTTTATTTTTGTGTATGATGTTAGGGAGTGTTCTAATTTCATTCTTTTACATGTAGCTGTCCAGTTTTTCCAGCATCACTTATTGAAGAGGCTGTCTTTTCTCCCTTGTATATTCTTTCCTCCTTTATCAAAAATAAGGTGACCATATGTGAATGGGTTTATCTCTAGGCTTTCTATACTGTTCCATTGATCTATATTTCTGTTTTTGTGCCAGTACCATACTCTCTTCATTACTGTAGCTTTGTAGTATAGTCCTAAGCCTGGGAGCTTGATTCCTCCAGCTCCATTTTTCTTTCTCAAGATTGCTTTGGCTATTCGGGGTCTTTTGTGTTTCCATATAAATTGTGAAATTTTTTGTTCTAGTTCTGTGAAAAATGCCAGTGGTAGTTTGATAGGGATTGCATTGAATCTGTAGATTGCTTTGGGTAGTAGAGTCATTTTCACAATGTTGATTCTTCCAATCCAAGAACATGGTATATCTCTCCATCTTTTTGTATTGTCTTTAATTTCTTTCATCAGTGTCTTATAGTTTTCTGCATACAGGTCATTTGTCTCCTTAGGTAGGTTTATTCCTAGATATTTTATTCTTTTTGTTGCAATGGTAAATGGGAGTGTTTCCTTAATTTCTCTTTCAGATTTTTCATCATTAGTGTATAGGAATGCAAGAGATTTCTGTGCATTAATTTTGTATCCTGCTACTTTACTAAATTCATTGATTAGCTCTAGTAGTTTTCTGGTGGTATCTTTAGGATTCTCTATGTATAGTATCATGTCACCTGCAAACAGTGACCATTTTACTTCTTCTTTTCTAACTTGGGTTCCTTTAATTTCTTCTTCTTCTCTGATTGCTGTGGCTAAAACTTCCAAAACTATGTTGAGTAATAGTGGTGCAAGTGGGCAACCTTGTCTTGTTCCTGATCTTAGTGGAAATGATTTCAGTTTTTCACCATTGAGAGCGATGTTGGCTGTGGGTTTGTCATATATGGTCTTCATTATGTAGAGGTTAAGTTCCCTCTATGACTACTTTCTGGAAGGTTTTTATCATAAATGGGTGTTGAATTTTGTTGAAAGCTTTTTTTGCATCTATTGAGATGATCATATGGTTTTTATCCTTCAGTTTTTAATATGGTGTATCACATTGATTGATTTGCATATATTTGAAGACTCCTTGCTTTCCTTGGATAAACTCCACTCGATCATTGTGTATGATCCTTTTAATGTGCTGTTGGATTCTGTTTGCTAGTATTTTATTGAGGACTTTTGCATCTCTGTTCATCACTGATATTGGCCTGTAGTTTTCTTTCTTTGTGACATCTCTGTGTGGTTTTTTATCAGGGTCAGGTGGCATTGTAGAATGAGTTTGGGAGTGTTCCTACCTCTGATATATTTTGGAAGTGTTTGAGAAGGGTAGGTGTTAACTCTCTGTAAATGTTTGATAGAATTTGCCTGTGAAACCATCTGGTCCTGGGCTTTTGTTTGTTGGAAGAGTTTTAATCACAGTTTCAATTTCAGTGCTTGTGATTGGTCTGTTTATATTTCCTGTTTCTTCCTGGTTCAGTCTAGGAAGGTTGCGCATTTCTAAGAATTTGTCCATTTCTTCCAGGTTGTCCATTTTATTGGCATGTAGTCGCTTGTGGTAATCCCTCATGATTTTTTGTATTTCTGCAGTGTCAGTTGTTACTTCTCCTTTTTCATTTCTAATTCTATTGATCTGAGTCTTCTCCCTTTTTTTCTTAATGAGTCGGGCTAATGGTTTATCAATTTTGTTTATCTCCTCAAAGAACCAGTTTTTAGTTTTATTGATATTTGCTATCATTTCCTTCATTTATTTTTCATTTATTTCTGATCTGATCTTTATGATTTCTTTCCTTCTGCTAACTTTGAGGTTATTTTGTTCTTCTTTGTCTAATTGCTTTAGGTGTTAGGTTAGGTTGTTTATTTGTGACGTTTCTTGTTTCTCCAGGTAGGACTGTATTGCTATAAACTTCCCTCTTAGAACTTCTTTTGCTACATCCCACAGGTTTTGGGTCATGGTGATTTCATTGTCATTTGTTTCTAGGTAATTTTTGAATTCCTCTTTGATTTCTTCAGTGATCTCTTGGTTATTTAGTAGTGTATTGTTTAGCTTCCATGTGTTTGTATTTTTTACAGATTTTTTCCTGTAACTGGTATCTAGTCTCATAGTGTTGTGGTCGGAAAAGATACATGATATGATTTCAATTTTCTTAAATCTACCAAGGCTTGATTCGTGACACAAGATATGATCTATCCTGGAGAAAGTTCCATGAGCAGTTGAGAAGAATGTGTATTCTGTTGTTTTTGGATGCAATGTCCTGTAAATATCAATTAAGTCCATCTTGTTTAATGTATCATTTAAAGCTTGTGTTTCCTTATTTATTTTCATTTTGGATGATCTGTCCATGGGTGAAAGTGGGGTGTTAAAGTCCCCTACCATGATTGTGTTACTGTCTATTTCCCCTTTTATGTCTGTTAGCATTTGCCTTATGTATTGAGGTGCTCCTATGTTGGGTGCATAAATACTTATAATTGTTATATCTTCTTCTTGGATGGATCCCTTGATCATCATATAGTGTCCTTCTTTGTCTCTTGTAATAGTCTTTATTTTAAAGTCTATTTTGTCTAATATGAGAATTGCTACCCCAACTTTCTTTTGATTTCCATTTGCATGGAATATCTTTTTCCATCCCCTTACTTTCAGTCTGTATGTGTCCCTAGGTCTGAAGTGGGTCTCTTGTAAACAGCATATATATGGGTCTTGTTTTTGTATCCATTCAGCCAGTCTATGTCTTTTGGTGGGAGCATTTAATCTGTTTACATTTAAGGTAATTATCGATATGTATGTTTATATTACCATTTTCTTAATTGTTTTGGGTTTGTTATTGTAGGTCTTTTCCTTGTCTTGTGTTTCCTGCCCAGAGAAGTTCATTTAGTATTTGTTGTAAAGCTGGTTTGGTGGTGTGGAATTCTCTTAGTTTTTGCATGTCTGTAAAGGTTTTAATTTCTCCATTGAATCTGAATGAGATCCTTGCTGGGTAGAGTAATCTTGGTTGCAGGTTTTTTCCTTTCATCACTTTAAGTATGTCCTGCCACACCCTTCTGGCTTGCAGAGTTTCTGCTGAGAAATCAGCTGTTAACCTTAGGGGGATTCCTTTATATGTTATTTGTTGCTTTTCCCTTGCTGCTTTTAATATGTTTTCTTTGTATTTAATTTTTGATAGCTTGATTAATATGTGTCTTGGCATGTTTCTCCTTGGATTTAACCTGTATGGGGCTTTTGGCGCTTTCTGGACTTGATTGACTATTTCCTTTCCCGTATTAGGGAAGTTTTCAACTATAATCTCTTCAAATATTTTCTCAGTCCCTTTCTTTTCTCTCCTTCTTCTGGGACCCCTATTATTCAGATGTTGGTGTGTTTAATGTTGTCCCAGAGGTCTCTGAGGCTGTCCTCAATTCTTTTCATTCTTTTTTCTTTATTCTGCTCTGTGGTAGTTATTTCCACTATTTTATCTCCCAGGTCACTTATCCGTTCTTCTGCCTCAGTTATTCTACTATTGATTCCTTCTAGAGAATTTTTAATTTCATTTATTGCGTTGCTCATCATTGTTTGTTTGCTCTTTAGTTCTTCCAGGTCCTTGTTAAACATATCTTGTATTTCCCCATTCTATTTCCAAGATTTTTGATCATCTTTGCTATCATTACTCTGAATTCTTTTTCAGGTAGACTGTCTATTTCCTCTTCATTTGTTTGCTCTGGTGGGATTTTACTTTGCTTCTTCATCTGCTGTGTATTTCTCTGTCTTCTCATTTTGCTTAACTTACTGTGTTTGGGGTCTCCTTTTCGCGGGATGCAGGTTCATAGTGCCTGTTGTTTTTGGTGTCTGCCCCCAGTGGGAAAGGTTGGTTCAGGCTTTGTGGTGGAGGGGACTGGTGCCTGTGTTCTGGTGGATGAGGCTGGATCTTGTCTTTCTGGTGGGCAGGACCACGTCTGGTGGTGTGTTTTGGGGTGTTGTGACCTTATTATGATTTTAGGCAGCCTCTCTGCTAATGGGTGGCATTGTGTTCCTGTCTTGCTAGTTGTTTGGTATGGGGTGTGCAGCACTGTAGCTTGCTGGTCATTGAGTGGAGCTGGGTCTTAGCTTTGAGATGGAGATCTCTGGGACAGCTTTCGCCATTTGATATTATGTGGGGCTGGGTGGTCTCTGGTGGTCCAATGTCTTGAACTCGGCTCTCCCACCTAAGAGGCTCAGGCCTGACACCCAGTGAGAGCACCAAGAGCCTGTCAGCCACATGGCTCAGATGAAAAGGGAGAAAAAAAAGAAAGAAAGAAAGAAAAATAAATAAATAAAATAAAGTTATTAAAATAAAAATATATTATTAAAAATAAAAAAGTAATAATGAAAAAGAAAGAAAAAAGAGAGCAACCAATCCAATAAACAAATCCACCAATGATAACAAGTGCTAAAAAGTACACACACAAGAAAAACCAAAAAGAAATGGGCAGACAGAATCCTAGGACAAATGGCGAAAACAAAGCTATACAGACAAAATCACACAAAGAAGCCTACACATACACACTCACAAAACGAGCAAAAGGAAAAAAAAAAAAAAAATATATATATATATAAAAGAAGAGAGCAACCAAATCAATAAACAAATCAACCAGTGATAATAACCTCTAAATACTAAACTAAGATAAACATAAAACCAGAAACAAATTACATGCAGGAAGCAAACCCCAAGTCTGCAGTTGCTCCCAAAGTCCACCGCGTCAATTTTGGGATGATTTGTTGTCTATTCAGGTATTCCACAGATGCAGGTACATCAAGTTGATTGTGGAGATTTAATCCACTGCTCCTGAGGCTGCTGGGAGAGATTTCCCTTTCTCTTCTTTGTTCACACAGCTCCCGGGGCTCAGCTTTGGATTTGGCCCTGCCTCTGCGTGTAGGTCACCCGAGGGTGTTTGTTCCCCGCCCAGACATGATGGGGTTAAAGTAGCAACTGATTAGGGGGCTTTGGTTCACTCAGGCCAGGGGGAGGGAGGGGTACGGAATGTGCAGCAAGCCTGTGGCGGCAGAGGCCGGCGTGACGTTGCACCAGCCTGAGGCGCGCCGTGCGTTCTCCCGGGGAAGTTGTCCCTGGATCACGGGACCCTGGCAGTGGCGGGCTGCATAGTCGCTCGGTAGGGGAGGTGTGGAGAGTGACCTGTGCTTGCACACAGGCTTCTTGGTGGTGGCAGCAGCAGCCTTAGCGTCTCATGCTCCCGTTGATAGCAGCAGCTTTCGCCCGGCTCTGAAGCTCATTTAGGTGTTGCTCTGAATCCCCTCTCCTCGCGCACCCCAAAAC
The DNA here is from genome assembly GCF_963924675.1 of Phocoena phocoena. NCBI lineage: Eukaryota > Metazoa > Chordata > Mammalia > Artiodactyla > Phocoenidae > Phocoena > Phocoena phocoena. The sequence continues at coordinate 18,436,110 of NC_089231.1, forward strand.
AATGGTCTCTTGCCTCTTAGGCAGGTCCGGACTTTTTCCTGGACTCCCTCCCAGCTAGCGGTGGTGCACTAACCCTCTTCAGTCTGTGTTTATGCACCAACCCTGGTCCTCTCCCTGGGATCTGACCTCCGAAGCCCGAGCCTCAGCTCCCAGCCCCCACCCGCCCCGGCGGGTGAGCAGACAAGCCTCTCGGGCTGGTGAGTGCTGGTCGGCACTGATCCTCTGTGCAGGAATCTCTCTACTTTGCCCTTTGCACCCCTGTTTCTGTGCTCTCCTGTGTGGCTCTGAAGCTTCACCCCCCCAAACCCCATCTCTGCCAGTGAAGGGCCTTCCTAGTGCGTGGAAACCTTTCCTCCTTCACGGCTCCCTCCCAGAGGTGCAGGTCCCGTCCCTATTCTTCTGTCTCTGTTTTTCCTTTTTCCTTTGTCCTACCCAGGTACGTGGGGAATTTCTTGCCTTTTGGGAAGTCTGAGGTCTTCTGCCAGCGTTCAGTAGGTGTTCTGTAGGAGCTGTTCCACGTGTAGATATATTTTTGATGTATCTGTAGTGAAGAAGGTGATCTCCACATCTTACTCCTCTGCCATTTTGAAGGTCTGCCAGTTTCATTATTTAACATTTGGTGAATCCATGTTTTACTTGCGCATCTAGATTGTGAGTCTCTTGCAATTAGAACTTAAACTTTCTTGTAGTTTAAGCCTAGCACTGTGCTATTTAGATCATAGGTACTCAATAAATGTTTGTTCGTTGAGACACCAGCATGTGAAAAAATGATGTGTTTTAGTTTGGTTCCTTGGACCTGCACTACCCCCAGGCATCTTCTGAGACATCAATTTGGATACAAGTTGTTTATTTGGGAGGTGATCCCAGGAAGCCCAGATGGAGAGTGGGGAATTACGACAGAGAGTGAGGAAGTCAATAAAAAGTACATTAATGAGTGGGTTACAGCTGTGGGCAACTGAGGCTCCATCCTGCTGGGGACTCAAGAACAGGCTGTAGAACACACATCTGGTGGTACCACTGAGCGGAGATGAATCTGGTTTACTTTCTACTAAGCTCTGCCCTTGATTGTGCATTGGTCCTGGGGTGTTAACACCTTGGCACTTCCAGCCTATGGGGCAGTATAGCTGGAAAAGCCCTCAGGCAGAGAGACACCCGGAGCCATCAGCATTGGAACGCCACAGGGACCTCTGGGAATAGAGGCAGGGCGCTGGTGATGACCTGTCACATTATCCAAGAACAGCATTGGTTACCTGGCCTCCTCTTGTCCCAGCAGTTAAAAATTTTGCACTCGTTCGGTCTTGTATCCATAAACGAGCAGTTTTCTTGCCTGGGCTAACAAATTACATTTTTCCTGCTTTTGGAACTAGCTGCTACATATCTCCCCGCTGCCTCCGTGGAAAATTGTCCTGTCAGCAGTATCACAATGTGATTTCTTCATCAAAGGTCATTGCCAATTATTTCATAAAAAACTGAAGCTTCAGTAGTTACCTGATTTTTATCTTTTTTTAAAAGGTAGGTCATTTTTATTTCATCACTGTCACCTTATTGCCTATCTGGCCATGAAAAGGCATGCAGTAAAACCAGCAACTTTGCCTTAGCCTTTTGTTATTGCTCCATATTTCCTGTGTCATTTTATCTCCTGTTCTGGAGAAGATCAGAGCTGGTTAGTTCAAGTGCTGGATAAATGAACACAGGGAGATACAAGCAAACATATGCCCAAGATCTTCCCCAGTTCTTCAACTGGTCTGGATTCCTCATCCTAACAGCAGGAGATGATGAACACCACCAGAGGTGTCATAACCACTCTCAACATAACTAGCTCCTAGAAGGAGGCCTGCATGATTATTAATGGTGATTGTTTCTTGCTGGACGCCCTAGCCTCAGAGTTCTACCTACTGATACCTCCTACAGGGACCAGGGCTGATTCTTCTGCTCCATATTGCCTCGACTGGGTACTCTGAGTAGGAATTCACCTCTTCTGTCTCAGCTCTCGAAACATTTTGTGGTGGTTCTTTTATACCCCTTGGCACTTATGAATTTGTCTTCCTACCCAGATTAAGAATTTCTGGAGGCCCCAGACTGTGCCCTACTCTGCATCTTTCCTTTTCTCACAGCACTCAGTATGGTGTCTGCCATGTTTAGATGTTCAGTGAACATAATGAGTCTAACTGAATTGGAATTTGGAGGAAGAAAATCCTCCCTCGTCCCTTCCCTGTACCTGTTGCAGTATTAGAATGTGTCATAGATGGATGTCTAGTGGCCTTTCTGGAAGTGTCACAGCACCCCTGCAGCAGACACATGTCAACCAGGCCTGAAATTTACACTATGAAAGGCATTCATGTCCAAAGAAGCTTTTTGTAAAAAGAAGTTTAAAAAAAAGAACCAGGGAGTGGATAGTGTCTTATTGCTACCCGTTAGTATTAGGTTGAACTATAGGAAATTGCCATTGTTAAGGTCACAAATGGTGGTTCCTACCTAATGTCTTAGCATGATTAGTAGATTTATGGGCAGGGGAAGATGTAGGAAATGGCATTGCCACAATTGTTGTGGAAAGAGGAAAGCCAAGAATACTGTTGAACGGAGACAGGCTGCTGTGGGGTTTGCAGGAAGGGGCCCCAGGAAAGTATGTTTATTTGGGGAAAGAGGGTGATAAAGATGAGATGGACACAAAGCAAAGTGAGTCTCCCCAAACCTTATAAAGTTGGCTCAGGCCACTTCTGTCGCAGTGGGCCAATGCTTCCAGAGGGTTGCTACACTAGATTATGTGAGGTACGCCCTGCTTTCTTTCTGTTTCTGTTTCTTAATATGGGCAGCTCAAGGGTGTACAGCCAAGAGGGAGAGTGGCTCTTCTCGAAGAGGTACTTGTATCTACAAGTCCCTACTCAATGCAGGCAAGTTTCAGCCCCAATTAAATGCTGTCCATCCATGAATATTTGCTAGTAGGCATCATAAACCAAAACCAAAATCAGCACCTGCACCCTCTATTCACACATGGGGGTACCTCAAGCCATCTTCAAGAGAAAACATCCCAAACTCTGTGGTCAATTTATAAAAATGTAAAGTGTAACCAGAACCACAGATGTGATTGCCCCAGTGGGTCAAAACCCAACTGGCTGAGGCTTTACCTTTTGCATACTAATGAGCAGTAATGCTTGGAGACCTTGATGTGGCCCTTGGTTCATGTAACTATCAGATATTCAGATGTTATAATGAGATCCTGCTGAGTGAGAGAGGAGGCATCAGCATTTATGTTTGGTACCAACAAAGGGTGCATTCACTTAATGAGGTGAGGTGGGAAAGGAAGATGTGGGAATTACACACTGAAATAGGGTAGGGGAGGAATAGCACTTCTTTGTATTTTAGGAAGGTGCATCACCCACAAATGGAATCTACAAGCCAGGGTATTTTAATGTTTGCTCTGAGAACTTGATCTTTCAGAGGTCCATTAAGCAATTTTCATGGATTTTTCTGTTCTCCCTTGTACCTACGTTGACAAGTGGAACTCTTCTATTCCATCATAACCAAGAAACAGAAAAGGTGTTAAGGGCCATTGGGTGATTCAGTAACTCATCGATGTGTGTTACATTTAAAGGTATAGGATGGTATAGCAGCAAAAAAGTGAATTCTAGATTCAGCTCTCACACTAGTGGTGAGAATTCAGATAAATTCCTTAACTCTTGGAGCCTGGATTTTTCTCATCTGTAAAATTACAGTGGATTTGATGATTTCTATGTCCCATCCAATTGTACAATTCTATCATTCTATTATAGATTTAAGTTGCTATTATTGTTTAATATAGCTATTGTCACCTTGTGAATGGGGGTAGGCATTTGTAAAGAAAATATTGGCCAGGCAATAACCAAATAATGTATCCTTTTGGTCTCCTGTGTTCCTACTTTTGTCCCTCCATTGCTCTCCAAAATGCATGGAAGTGAATCGGCAGGAATGTAGGAGCCCTCATCCTTAAAAGCCACCTCTATTTTTACTTTATGAAAACAAGAAAAGGAAAAAGAAAGGGGCAATACATAGGCATGGCATAATAGAGCAAAAGGATAAGATCATTAACTGGGGGAAATGAGCCATAGTTCCCTAAGCTTTAATAAAGACTTGGAGAAGAAAATAGCCCCCAAGAAAGTTTTTTCCCCTTAGAACACCTAGAAGAGTGTTGACTTTTCCTGTCTTTGTATTCTTTCACTGCACTCTATTAGAATTGATTCAGAGAAAGGACTGCACCTAGAGTACATAATAAACATCTCCAGGAGAGGTGGGGAGGATGGGCAGAAGCAGGAAGGAGATGAAGGAAAATCAATTGCTCGGTGCTGACAACTTCTTCTTGTAATAACAGTATTCTGTCACATTGCATTAGCTGCACTTTTCAATTGTATGTGTTTTTGCTAACAGGCTGTAAAACTGTAATCATATGAGCACCGAATACATTGTATTAGTGGGAATGATTCAAGGGGATGTGCACTTTATTATACCAGTATGGTGTATAATGTGTTGCTTACCGAAGTGAGACTTATCATTTTAGTGAAGGAATATTTATTATTTGTTTGTTGTAGCATTGGTGCCTTCCAGGGAAACCTGCCTGATTCTGCTGGGATTGGGGTGAGGTAAGATTTTCTCCTACTCTTCCTTCTCTCCCCACTCCACAGATCCAAGCAGCATGACCCTGAAATTGGGATAAAAAATCACTTGGAATACCACGTTCCCAACCATCTGAGAAAGCAATAGCTCTGCCTGGATTTCCAAACAGCATTTGTAAAGCTAATGGGATTGTTGCTGCAAAGCACCTTCTGCACAGAGAGTTGAAGGAACAAAAGGGGAGGAATTTCACAAGTGTATGGAAGTGACTATGGATTGAACAGATCCTTTGGGGAAAGGATATGCTGAGAAAGATGGGTTAGAATTAGGGGGAAGGGGGGATGAAGGGGAGAAGCAGGATCCTTGAGCATGGATTTCTTGGTTTTAAAGAATTTTGCAGGAAATTAACCCTTTCCACCTAGTGCTGGAGTGTATTTGTAGCCTTTCTAGTAGAGTTTCCATGATTACCTTGCTCTGAACTCTTGTAGTGCGAATTGTCCATCCACTCAATGGTCGTTGATTACACATCGAATGGAGTGTTGTGTGTGTGCGTGTGCATGTGTGTGTGTGTTTGCCGCCTCGATTCATAAGGATTGTGCCTTGGATGGCATTCCTCTTCTTCATAGCACAGTGTCCTGAGGTGTTCAACAAGCTGCTCTTGCTTGACTGACCTCAATTAAAATTGACACCTGGACCCGTCCTTGTATCCTTTTGGTAGGGCTGCTGTAACAAAGTACCACAAGTTGATGACTTCAACAACAGAAAGGTATTGTCTCACACTTCTGGAGGCCGGAAGTCCAAGATCAAGGTGTCGGCAGGGTTGGTTCCTATTGAGGACACTTCCATGCCTCTCTCCTAGCTGCTGGTGGTTGCTTGAAATCTTTGGATTCTTAGGTTCTTAGGTGCATCGCTCTGCCCTCTACTTTCCTATTTACATGATGTATGTGTTTCCCTGTGGCATTAGTGGGGACGATTCAAGCGGATGAGTGCTTTATCATACCAGTATGGTGCAGAATGTGTTGCTTCCCGAAGTAGGACTTCCAGCCCTCCCTCAAGGCCTGGGCCTCTTAGTGAAAGACCCTACATGTGTGGCTGTGTCTCAATTTCCCCATTTTATAATTATACCAGTCATACTTGATTATGGGGGCAGTATGACCTTATCTTAACTACTTACATCTGCAGTGACCCTATTTCCAAATCCGTTCACATTCTGAGGTACTGGGGGTTAGGACTCCAACAAATAAATTGTGAGGGGGACACAATTGAACTCATAACAGTACTCCACCTCCAAGAATTGTTTATAATGCACACTTTGAGACTGGTACAAACTTCCCATCTAAATCTAGCGATGCCCATCAATTGACAGTAGCCTCTGCAATCAGGAGTAAACCCAACACTGCCACTCACCACGCAGCAAGCATTGTTTCAGGTGCGTTAAATGCATTCGTTTATTTAATACTCAATATCACTATGAGGTAGTTTTTATTCATATCCTCCTTTTACAGATGAGGAGATTGAGGCACAAAGGGAATTAAGTAAATTGTCCCAAATGACACAGTGGATTTGGGTTTCAAACCTGCATAATTTGGCTCATGAATTTCTGCATTTAACCACTGTTTTTTTATAGCCTCTCCAAATTAGACAGAATCTGGGTGGCTCCTTATATAAATGCTTCCTCTCTTTATATAATATTTGTATTTATTTTTTCTGACTATGGCTTTTTAATACAACACATGAACATTATAAAGCACTTAGACTTTAGGTCAAGATGCAAGTGAGCCTCAATTTGCACTTCCCAGTGGCCCAGCAGACAGTGCCATCCTTTTAAATGGATATTTCATTGAAGACTCATCAGGGAGGTGTTCTGGGACTTGAGCACAGGCTGGTAAGTAAGGACAGGCTGGTAAGAGGAAATAAAGACGCAGATGGGTAGGGATAGCATGGTGTTGGTTTGCGCTCCAAGTTACACTTCCTCAAAGTCATGTGGTGACTTTGACCAGTATCTGGGCTCTAGTCCAAGAATGAAGTGGATCCAGTCTGGTGGGTAGAGAATGCCAGCAGGTGTCTGCAGGCAGGGGTGGCATTTGGAGGCAAAATAATGGAGGATCTTGTTCCTGTGGTTAGTGACTTAGAGTGAGAGCCCATCTAGTGGTACAGGTTATGGACATAGGAGTCCAGCTCCCAGCAGAGGGTCTGGCCAAGATGGCTGAGGGGAAATAACATATATTGAGACCCTGTTGGACCTTCCAAAAATCGCTGTGAGGATTTATTATTATTTCCATTTCAAAACTGGGCCTTAGATGCTTCCTAATCTACCCTTGTACTCATAGCTAGCAAAGGACTGAGCTAGAATTTGACCCCTGTGCTGTCTAGACCAAAAGCCTGAACTCTTTCACTGTACCGCATGATCTCTTAGGTTTACACAGGGGAAATTAAATGGAACTGAGGGTACGGGCTGCAGATCCTTGGTGTCTAGTGATGAGTGGGGCTGGGGGAAGAAAGAACCAATACTGCAAACACAGACAGTAGACAGAATTCCCTCATACATGTACACTCACTTATATGCTGACCACTTGTGTGTGTTGGCCAGGTAACCAAAATGATGGATTTAGTGAGGTCTAAGTGGGGATCAGTCAGCATTATCCCAAGGCAAGGTTTCCTTTCTGAACTTGAAGGTATTTAAAACCTCCCACTTTGGTCTCTGTTACTGCTTAATACTGTCAGCCTTAGGTATCCATGTGGGTTTCACTTCCACAGATTCAACCAGCTGAATCCGAGTGCTTCAGGCCCTGAGGACATTATAATTTACTTTAAAGTAATTAAAAATGGGCTATAATATGCTTTGATTTATGCTTTTTGTATTGCCTCGTATTGAATTGTACTGAAATCCATTTATGTATTCACACACAATTATATATTTGCTGCATAAAGTTTCTCTTGATTTTGTAATTTTCCAACACCTCCCTTTTCTGAAAAAACAGCAGGTATTTTTTGTACACCTACTTATTACGTGATAGGTATTGATAAAAATTCAATTAAACAATCAAGTTAAGAAGAAAAAAGGGGGAATTTTATTCACGCCAAACTGAGGATTATAACCCAGGAGATAAGATTCTCAGAAAGCTCTGAGGACTGTTCCACCTGTTAGAAGTTGAAGACACAGTCATATACATTTTTGAGACAAAGGATTGTACATGAAAGCAACATACTGACATGACATTTAACATAAAGTTCCCCAAAGGACCCATAGTCCAGGTAAGCACGTACAAAGCCAGCAGCAAGTCACCGTGATCCTGCACAGAGCTGGGGAAGAACGCATTCTCTTAAGAAGTTACATTGCTGGCGTCAGAAGAAAGAAAACAATTGATCTTTATGGTGGAGCAGGCACTCCCATCTCTGAGGAGCTCTGGTTAATGTGTGATGCAGATGAACACTGCACATTAAGGAGGGAAGGAGAAGGCCCAAACAAACAGAGAGAGAATTTTATGTTCAATTTTTCTTGTCCCACCTTAAAACACAAATTTTATTTCGTCATAGGTTCTGTGGGTGAACCAGAAGCACAAAAGACAAGGTCCTGACCTCCCATGATTTATGCTTTGTTTTTACAGAATATATTTTTAAAATCTTTATTGGAATATAGTTGATTTCCAATGTGTTAGTTTCTGCTATACCGCAAAGTGAATCAGTTATACATATACTTATATCCACTCTTTTTTAGATTCTTTTCCCATATAGGCCATTACCGAGTATTGAGTAGAGTTCCCTGTGTCCTTATTAGTTATCTATTTTATATATGCTAGTGTGTATACGTCAATCCCAATCTCCTAATTTATCCCTCCCCCGCTCCCTTACCCCCTGGTAACCATAAATTTGTTTTCTACATCTGTAACTCTGTTTCTGTTTTGTAGATAAGTTCATTAGTACCCCTTTTTAGATTTCACATATAAGCAATATCATATGATATTTGTGTTTCCCTGCCATGACTTATACTTTTAGAAGTCATTGACATGTGAAAGTTAAGTATCAGTGGAAGAGATAAACAGAAGTACCGCATGGTGGTTCTAGAGAGGTCTACAAAGGAGTTAGGAATGGTATGAATAATATATGCTCCAAGAACTCAGGGGAGGGGTTCCTGTGGTGAGTTGGGCTGTTCTGGGAAGAGATCAAACTGGAAAATGGAGCAGAGAGAAGGCCAAACTTGAGTGTGATGAAGACTTTGTTCCCCACACTCAAATTTTCCCTGGGGGACTTTGAACTGACATTGAAATGGATGATGATATTTTTACCAACCCTTGAGCTTTTTGTGAATTTTTTTTCCTGAAGTAAAATCCTCTGGTTTCATTGGTGATGAGTCCATCTTTATGTGGGTTCTCTTTGGGCTCAGTGGTGCCTCCAGGGGAAGGGCCTGCAGTAGCTATTAGATCTCTGCTTCGAGTTATCTACTTCACCAGCTCACTGTGATACTCTTTCCATCCACCAAAAATGGGGCTCTCAGCAGAGCAGAGATGGAGGAAGAGCTGTGAGGTCAGGCAGGTTTGGCAAGGCTTCCACTTCATGACAAACTGACAGTGTCTAGAAATAAGCTAATTTTGTAATCAGCCTGTTTTGAAGCCATTATTTTTCTCTATAATAGGAACAATGGTATTTTAATGATCTACATAGCATTTAATTATAATTCAGTTATCTGATGTAAGTAATTTCAGTACCTCTTAATATAACAAATCTCCAATGTGAATTATCTAGCTAATAAGAGATGACAGTTGGTCGATACTCTGTGAACCTCACCATCTTTCACTAGAACTTGCTGTGATAAGTTAAATAAACCATCCTTCCGTGTGGGAAACTCCCTAGGTGGCCCTCAAGGGAAATGCAGGCACTGAGCTCCCTAGGTCCAGACAAACGGTTACATCTTTGGCATAAAGATGAGGCTGTCAGAGACAGCTGATTGCTGTGTGTGATGTGAGGCTCTTGACTCTTATTACCTAATTATGAAGGCTGGAAAGCTCAGGTTAGGACAGAGCAATAATGAAGTCACGGTCGTAGATTCTGTCCTGTGTAGGGTTAGTCTTACTTTATTCTTGATCCTGAAGAGTCATTTTTTAGAGTGGTAAACTGCTCAAAAGAAATAGGTACTGACAGTTGGACTATAAAAACCACAGTTTGTAAAGAAAGAAAGTCGTATTATGGGGAAATGTCTTTCAAAAAAAATTACCTGGGATTTCTGGACAAAAGGATACAGATCAGCTCTTTTGGCAGCAAGAGCAATGTCTGCTGATGATTTTCTGTGTGTGTAACCATTGATCCCACGTTTCCTTGACCCCATTTGGGCATGGAATCCCCAGAGCTGGCTCTACTCACATCTTCCTTGGAAGTATGCAGCCTTGTTTGGGATTGATAGGAAAAAATAGACATGCGGAAACTCAGGAGAACCTCACATGACTGTGCCCCAAGTAAACTCCTGTGGGCTCACTTGGCATCTTAAAGCCCTATCAAGGGAAATTGTACTTGGTGGAGTATCTACACAAGCTTAATTATAAAATGACAATATCACTCCAAGTTGAAAAGAAAATTGGAATGGAAATAGGGTCTAATGATCAGAAATCTGAACATTAAGACCACTGGAGATTTTTTTTTGAATCTGCACTCAGCCATGGAGCTGAGGTGTCCAGAGCAGCCATTTCACTGGAGGAACTCTAGTCTGAAGGGCCAGCCGGGTGCAAGGCCTCTGCATGCGGCATCCTGTCAGCAAGTGAAACTAGAGGAAGCACAAAGAGAAACAGAGGGAAAAAAAAAGGAGGAAACAAGATGGCGGAGTAGAAGGACATGCTCTCACTCCCTCTTGCGAGAACACTAGAATCACAACTAGCTGCTGGACAATCATCGACAGGAAGACACTGGAACTCACCAAAAAAATATCCCATGTCCAAAGACAAAGGAGAAGCCACAATGAGATGGTAGGAGGGGTGCAATCACAGTAAAATCAAATCCCTTACCTGCTGGGTGGGTGACTCACAGACTGGAGAACACTTATACCACAGAAGTCCACCTTCTGGAGTGAAGGTTCTGAGCCCCATGTCAGGCTTCCCAACCTGGAGGTCCAGCAATGGGAGAAGGAATTCTGAGAGAATCAGACTTTGAAGCCTAGTGGGAATTGATTGCAGGACTTTGACAGGACTGGGGGAAACAGAGACTCCACTCTTGGAGGGCACACAAAAAGTAGTGTGCGTATCGGGACCCAGGGGAAGGAGCAGTGACCCCAGGGGAGACTGAACCAGACCTACCTGCTAGTGTTGGAGGGTCTCCTGCAGAGGTAGGGGGTGGCTGTGGCTCACCGTGGGGACAAGGACACTGGCAGCAGAAGTTCTGGGAAGTAATCCTTGGAGTGAGCCCTCCCAGAGTCTGTCATTAGCCCCACCAAAGAGCCCAGGTAGGCTCCAGTGTTGGGTTGCCTCAGGCCAAACAACCAACAGGGAGGGAACCCAGCCCCACCCATCAACAGTCAAGGGGATTAGAGTTTTACTGAGCTCTGCCCACCAGGGCAACAATCAGCTCTACCCAACACCAGTCCCTCCTATCAGGAAACTTACACAAGCCTCTTAGATAGCCTCATCCACCAGAGGGCAGACAGCAGAAGCAAGAAGAACTACAATCCTGCAGCCTGTGGAACAAAAACCACATTCACAGAAAGATAGACAAGATGAAAAGGCAGAGGGCTATGTACCAGATGAATGAACAAGATAAAACCCCAGAAAAACAACTAAATGAAGTGGAGATAGGCAACCTTCCAGAAAAAGAATTCAGAATATTGATAGTGAAGATGATCCAGGACCTCGGAAAAAGAATGGAGGCAAAGATCGAGAAGATGCAAGAAATGTTTAACAAAGGCCTAGAAGAATTAAAGAACAAACAAACAGAGGTGAACAATACAATAACTGAAATGAAAACTACACTAGAAGGAATCAATAGCAGAATAACTGAGGCAGAAGAATGGATAAGTGCCCTGGAAGACAGAATGGTGGAATTCACTGCTGCAGAACAGAATAAAGAAAAAAGAATGAAAAGAAATGAAGACAGCCTAAGAGACCTCTGGGACAACATTAAATGCAACGACATTCACATTATAGGGGTCCCAGAAGGAGAAGAGAGAGAGAAAGGACCAGAGAAAATATTTGAAGAGATTATAGTCAGAAATTTCCCTAACATGGGAAAGGAAATAGCCACCCAAGTGCAGGAAGCCCAGTGAGTCCCATACAGGATAAACCCAAGGAGAAACACACCAAGACACATAGTAATCAAATTGGCAAAAATTAAAGACAAATAAAAATTATTGAAAGCAGCAAGGGAAAAACAACAAATAACATACAAGGAAACTCTCATAAAGTTAACAGTTGATTTCTCAGCAGAAACTCTACAAGCCAGAAGGAAGTGGCATGACATACTTAAAGTGATGAAAGGGAAGAACCTACAACTAAGATTACTCTCCCTGGCAAGGATTTCATTCAGATTTGATGGAGAAATCAAAGGCTTTACAGACAAGCAAAAGCTAAGAGAATTCAGCACCACCAAACCAGCTCTACAACGAATGCTAAAGGAACTTCTCTAAGTGGGATACACAAGAGAAGAAAAGGACCTACAAAAACAAACCCAAAACAATTAAGAAAATGGTCATAGGAACATACATATCGATAATTACCTTAAACATGAATGGATTAAATGCTCCAACCAAAAGACACAGGCTTGCTAAATGGATACAAAAACAAGACCCATATATATGCTGTCTACAAGAGACCCACATCAGACCTAGGGACACATACAGACTGAAAGTGAGGGGATGGAAAAAGATATTCCATGCAAGTGGAAATCAAAAGAAAGCTGGAGTAGCTGTACTCATATCAGATAAAATCGACTTTAAAGTAAAGAATGTGACAAGAGACAAGGAAGGACACTACATAATGATCAAAGGATCAATCCAAGAAGAAGATATAACAATTATAAATATATATGCACCCAACATAGGAGCACCTCAATACATAAGGCAACTGCTAACAGCTATAAAAGAGGAAATCGACAGTAACACAATAATAGTGGGGGACTTGAACACCTCACTTACACCAATGGACAGATCATCCAAACAGAAAATTAATAAGGAAACACAAGCTTTAAATGACACAATAGACCAGGTAGATTTAATTGATATTTATAGGACATTCCATCCCCAAACAGCAGATTACACTTTCTTCTCAAGTGCACATGGAATACTCTCCCGGACAGATCACATCTTGGGTCACAAATCAAGCCTCAGTAAATTTAAGAAAATTGAAATCAGGGGCTTCCCTGGTGGTGCAGTGGTTGAGAGTCCAACTGCCGATGCAGGGAACACGGGTTTGTGCCCCAGTCCAGGAAGATCCCACATGCCATGGAGCAGCTAGGCCCGTGAGCCATGGCCACTGAGCCTACGCATCTGGATCCTGTGCTCCACAACAGGAGAGGCCACAACAGTGAGAGGTGTATGTACCACAAAAATAAAAATAAAAAATCTTCCAACAAACAAAAGTCCAGGACCAGATGGCTTCACAGGTGAATTCTATCAAACGTTTAGAGAAAAGCTAACACCCATCCTTCTCAAACTCTTCCAAAAAATTGCAGAGGAAGGAACACTCCCAAACTCATTCTATGAGGCCACCATTACCCTGATACCAAAACCAGACAAAGATACTACAAAAAATGAAAAGTACAGACCAATATCACTGATGAATATAGATGCAAAAATCCTCAACAAAATACTAGCAAACAGAATCCAACAACACATTAAAAGGATCATACACTATGATCAACTGGGATTTATCCCAGGGATGCAAGGATTCTTCAATATATGCAAATCAATCAATGTGATACACCATATTAACAAATTGAAGGAGAAAAACCATATGATCATCTCAATAGATGCAGAAAAAGCTTTTGGCAAAACTCAACACCCATTTATGATAAAAACTCTCCAGAAAGTGGGCATAGAGGGAGCCTACCTCAACATAATAAAGGCCATATATGACAAACCCACAGCAAACATCATTCTCAATGGTGAAAAACTGAAAGCATTACCTCTAAGATCAGGAACAAGACAAGGATGTCCACTCTCACCACTATTATTCAGCATAGCCTTGGAAGTCCTAGCCACAGCAATCAGAGAAGAGAAAGAAATAAAAGGAATATAAATTGGAAAAGAAGACGTAAAACTGTCACTGTTTGCAGATGACGTGATACTATACATAGAGAATCCTAAAAATGCCACCAGAAAACTACTAGAGCTAATCAATGAATTTGGTAAAATTGCAGGATACAAAATTAATGCACAGAAATCTCTTGCATTCCTATACACTAATGATGAAAAATCTGAAAGAGAAATTAAGGAAACACTCCCATTTACCATTGCAACAAAAAGAATAAAATACCTAGGAATAAACCTACCTAAGGAGACAAAAGACCTGTATGCAGAAAACTGTAAGACACTGATGAAAGAAATTAAAGATGATACCAACAGATGGAGAGATATACCATGTTCTTGGATTGGAAGAATCAATACTGTGAAAATGACTATACTATCCAAAGCAAGCTACAGAGTCAGTGCAATCCCTATCAAAGTACCAATGGCATTTTTAATGGAACTAGAACAAATAATCTTAAAGTTTGTATGGAGACACAAAAGACCCCGAATAGCCAAAGCAGTCTTGAGGGAAAAAAACCGAGCTGAAGGAATCAGATTCCCTGACTTCAGACTATACTACAAAGCTACAGTAAACAAGACAATATGGTACTGGCACAAAGACAGAAACATAGATCAATGGAACAGGTTAGAAATCCCAGAGATAAACCCAAGCACCTATGGTCAACTAATCTATGACAAAGGAGGCAAAGATATACAATGGAGAAAAGACAGCCTCTTCAATAAGTGGTGCTGGGAAAACTGGACAGGTACATGTAAAAGAATGAAATTAGAACACTCCCTAACACCATACACAAAAATAAACTCAAAATAGATTCGAGACCTAAATGTAAGACCAGACAGTATAAAACTCTTAGAGGAAAACATAGGAAGAACACTCTTTGACATAAATCACAGCAAGATCTTTTTTGATCCACCTCCTAGAGTACTGGAAATAAAAACAAAAATAAACAAATGGGACCTAATGAAACTTCAAAGCTTTTGCACAGCAAAGGAAACCATAAACAAGATGGAAAGACAACCCTCAGAATGGGAGAAAATATTTGCAAATGAATCAACGGACAAAGGATTAATCTCCAAAATATATAAACAGCTCATGCTGCTCAATATTAAAGAAACAAACAACCCAGTCCAAAAATGGGCAAAAGACCTAAATAGACATTTCTCCAAAGAAGACATACAGATGGCCAAGAAGCACATGAAAAGCTGCTCAACATCACTAATCATTAGAGAAATGCAAATCAAAACTACAATGAGCTATCACCTCACATCAGTTAAAATGGGCATCATCAGAAAATCTACAAACAACAAATGCTGGAGAGGGTGTGGAGAAAAGGGAACCCTCCTGCACTGTTGGTGGGAATGTAAATTGATACAGCCACTATGGAGAACAGTATGGAGGTTCTTTAAAAAACCAAAATAGAATTTCCATATGATCCAGCAATCCCACTACTGGGCATATACCCAGAGAAAACCATAATTCAAAAAGACACATGCACCCCAATGTTCATTGCAGCACTATTTACAATAGCCAAGTCATGGAAGCAACCTAAATGCCCATCGACAGACAAATGGATAAAGACGTTGTGGTACATATATACAATGGAATATTACTCAGCCATAAAAAGGAATGACATTGAGTCATTTGTTGAGACATGGATGGATCTAGAGACTGTAATACAGAGTGAAGTAAGTCAGAAAGAGAAAAACAAATATCGTGTATTAACGCATGTATGTGGAACCTAGAAAAATGGTACAGATGAACTGGTTTGCAGGGCAGAATTTGAGACACAGATGTAGAGAACAAATGTATGGACACCAAGGGGGGAAAACCCCACAGGGGTGGGGATGGTGGTGTGCTGAATTGGGCGATTGGGATTGACATGTATACACTGATTTGTATAAAATTGATGACTAATGAGAACCTGCTGTATAAAAAAAAAAACACTTAGTAAAAACTGATATATACATTTAAAAACAAGCAAAAAAAGACCACTGGAGTCCTAGGTCCAAATCCTTTCCCTTCATATTTGTTTCATTGACTCAATGAGCATTTTCTTTACAGATACTGTCTGTAAAACATTTCACATAATAACAAATAGTATCTTCTCCACATAATAACAAAATATCAAGGAATGTGAATTAATGAATGTGTGACTTACCTGTCCAATATATGCTGAGGTCATTTAGATTTCTACTCCAAAGTATATCTGAAATAGAATGATTTTTCTCTATATGCATTGCCATCACCCTGGTTTAAGCCATTAATGAATATCTCTTAAGTTCTAGCACTTAATTGGTCTCCCAATAATTCAGCTATTCTCCCATTTACTCACTAGGCTTCAGCAACATTGTTTTCCAGTTCTTTGAACTCTTAAGCAAAACAAAATAATAAAAAACAAAAAATTAAATCAAAACAAGTCATTCCCTAAAACCTCTGAGAACTCTGATCACACTGTCTGCTTGTCCTTCATAGCCTTTCATATACATATATATCATGATGTTTTACTTCATGTCAGTTTCCCCTCTAGATTATTATTAATTTAAAAAATTTTTATTGGGGTATATTTGATATTACTCAGCCATGAAAAAAGAACGTAGTAATGCTGTTTGCAGCAACATGGATGGACCCAGGGATTGTTATATGGGAAAAGAATCCCTTCTGGATTATAAGTTTCATGAAGGCAGAGACTGACTGCTTTGCTCAGCACAGTAACCAGTACCAGGATAGTGACTACCTGAAGGTAGGATACTCAATTATTTTTTTGTGGATAGAATATAGATTTCATCCATGAGTCTTAGTTTTTCCTCTCCTGGGAGAGACCTAATAGTCTAATTCTTCTTCCTCACGACAACTGTTTAGAGGATTGAAGGCTGCCTTTATTCACCACTCTATCTGCTGTAAGTTTGTATCTACAAGTTATTTACCTAGTGTTTCTGGAATACTTTTGATCACTTTGCCATTTTGGCCTGTATCTTGTAAATACAGTCTAGTTTGTGTTTTGCTATTTAAACGTAGTACCCAGAGATGAATGTGATTTCCCACCTGTGGTCTGACTGGTATACCCCTGAGCAGGACCAGCATCTTCTTCAGATGTTATATCTCCATTAACACAGCCTAAGCCTGCATCGATTCCTATGCAACTTCATCAGCTTGCTGCTGACTCTCGAGCCCACAATCAAGGAAAACTCTTAAATTTCTTTATTCAATATGCTCTTAGGATGCCATGTGGGTGTTTTGGACCCACTTCCAAAACTTTGCATTTATTCTTATAAAATATAATAATTTTACCTTGCTCGTTCCTAATTCTCTCATCCATCAAAATCATTATCTTTCTTGGATTCATGTTATCTGCAAAACCTGTATCTTCATTCACTTAATTTTTTATTGAACACCTACTATCTGCCAAACTATGTATTAAGTGTGGCACTTTATAAGGTGGACGTGATAGCTACTTTCACAGGCATACAGTCTAGTCACTGACAAGAGTTGTGAGTGCTTCAATGAAGACACAACCTTATGGCAGTCATTTGGAATCCCTTCTAGGTACCTATCAATTAAGCAGAATTTTCTAGATATTTAGTCAACCAATTAATAACCCATCTAACATATTGTTGTTTGGCTCATTACCAACAATCTGGGTGTAAACTCTTTCAGGGCATCATTCCATGTACCATACTTCTTTGTGTCCTCACTGCACTCACATCCAAGTCTCTTTTCATTGAGACCATCTTTGCCCACTGTATATAAAATAGCATTGAATGCCTCCCAACTCCTACCCCTCCTCTTCCCTTTGCCTGTTTTATATTTTCTTCATAGTACTTATCACTTGTTGCTATATCACATAGTTTGCTTATTTATTTTTTAAATTTTTTGTCCCGTGCCCCGCCCCCCCCCCCCCCCCCCGTTATAATATAATCTCTGTGAAGGCAGGAACTTTTTCTGTATTGTTCACTGCTATAATCCCAGTGAGAAGAACAGGACCTGACACACAGTAGGCAGTCAATCAATATTTGTTAAATGAAATTGACATAAATTAGCAAAAATCTTTCATCACAGTGTGGTAAAAGTCTCCTGTATCAGTCAGGGTTCTGGCAGGAAATAGATGGCGTATTCAAACTTGGTATTTGTGGAGAGTTTAATCAAGAAAATATTTACAAAGGTGTGGGAAGGGTTTGGGGAAGTCAAAGAGGGATATTGCAGTATTCTGGGGCAACAGCACAGAGACATTGGGTCCCCCAGGCCTGAAGGGAGAAGCAGAGGAGCAGCTGTGGAGAACTCAGAGAGGGTGGCTGTAAGGAGAGGGCCTCCAACAGGGATTGTAACCTGTAGTAGAGGGAGGCATCCAACTTTCATGCTTGGGGATGAGACGGGAAATACATACTCTGTCCTCACTCTCTTTCTAGCCTCTGTCTCCTGCTGGGAACTGCCACTGGTCAAATTCCCATTGCTATCAGGCAAGAGAGCCCAATAATGCAGTTCTCAAGGTTCAGCCTCTCAAGGCATAGGGCAGGATGGGAAATGGTGGAGAGACTAACAGGAAGTATCCGGAACCCATCTTACGAGCTGTTGCCATTTAGTCACAAAGTTGCCCAAAGGGCATGGGGAGATCTGGTTAAATAGAGTATAAAGGGAAGCTGCTGTGGTGTGATTGAGAGAGAGAAAAGTTATGGAGGGGTTATGTGGATGTCAAGCAGCCCTGGGGGCAGGGAAGGGAGAAATCTTCCTCTCTCAAGAAAGGAGGTGAGTTTCTGAAAGTGGAAGCTAGAGCTGGAGAGAGGTGCATTCATGAGTAAAGCGTAGTGTCAAGCTGAGATGCTGATGGTCTTCATGCGTTCTACTGTGAAAGTCCCTTGGACATCCATGATGTTGGAGAGGGTATTTTACCCTTGCAGGAGGAGTCTTAGAAAGCTGCACAAACAGTAGGACCTCACACCCCAATATATTAGAAATAACAATGTAGGAGCTGGGAGGTATCCAGATGAAGAACGTTGTTTATGGTATATGTCTAGCAATTGCTCTCTCCTCCATCTTTGAGGAAATTAAGATTGGTTTGGGGCGTGAATCTGTACATTACAAGAATTTAGAAGAGGGTGAGACACTGTTTCAACTCTCTGATTCCTAGAATGAGCGTGACTTCTGAGAAATTTTCTTTGCATTAGTATTCAAACCACACTGAGAAGATGCCAAGACTGTAGGGAATAACAGGAGAGTTCAGCATCCAGGATTCTGGCTGTTGTTGACCGTTTTAAGCTGCAACTGTGGGTCCCAAGCTGGTACTACAATTCCCTGCCTGCTGGGAGTGCCCTGCAGGGTCATCGCCCTTCCTTCACCCCAGCCACCTGCCAGTTGGCATTCAACAGTAAATTGGGGTCAGAGTGGTGCACCTTCCTTCTGGGTGAAAGAAGAGGGCTGCAAAATGTCCCGGGAGCCACCCCTAGTGCCAGACATGCAAGCTAAACTGGCAGAGTGGAAACAAGCTGAAAACTAATGCAAATGTGGGTGTGCAAGACAGAGCACACAGAGCTGGGGAAATGGCACTCTTCATTTCTGCTTGGTCAAGGAGTCACTGTGCTTTTTGAACCTGGGGCAGAGTGGCAGGACTAGCTGTTCAGAAATGTCAACCCTGACATGAGGGTGGAAACTTGGGTGGAGTGGGGGAGTACTTCTGTAGTGGAAAAACACATAGCACCCATCAACAATCTGTAAAGGCCGTAGAGAGCTTATGCTTCAAACAATAAAAAGGAGAAGAGGAGGAACAAAATTCTGCGGAAGAATAGAGTTTGTGTAAGGCATGGTGGCAATCACCCAGATGGTGGCTGAGGAAGGAGAGAGCTGGGGAAGACAGGATGCCACTAGGACATCGCAAACAGCAGTGAGGTCTTCCAGGTGAGAGAAACCTGGAAATCCAGTGAGAAGGGCTCCTTAACTGTAAGATAAAGTCTAAACAGTGTATCCTGGGTGGTCACATACATTTCCATGGTTCCCTCAAGACTTCCATGTGAGCTTATGACTCCCAAGTCAGAGTGATGGAAGCTGATGATTTCCATCCCAGATTTCAATCCTGAGATTTCAGACTTTTTTTTTTACTCAACTGGTCATTAGTATCTGGATGCCCAGTAAGTACTTCAAATTCAAACCATCCAAAATGGAAATCAACATCCTCATCCCCACAAGCACCATCTTCCTTCATTTCTTTTAACTGTATTACATTCCCTCAGGTTATACAAACCAGACCCTGAACCACCATTATTTCTTGCTTCTTTTCCCTATCTCTATCCAATTTATCATTAGGTCCAGTTGACTTGAGTACTTTCTCTCTTCTTCAACACAATTACCACATCTTTAGTTTAGATCTTCATCATTTCTTATGAGTCATGACATCCTCTTCCAAGAGTTCCGTTCTCCATGAGTCCAATTTCTATGATGGAGTCATAGTGATGTTTCTGAAATTTATAACAGATTATGTTTCTCCCCTGCTTAAGATTTGCCTCCACTGCTTCAGGATAAACTTCAGCTTACTCAGCATGGCTTATCAGCATTACCTAAAACATCACTTCCTCAGAGCAGCTTCCCCCATCTCTAGCATCGGCTAGGCCTCCCCTATCTATATATTCTCATAATCCCTGTGACGGAGCCGGATCTGACTTACAAGTGGTGTTTCCCTTCTATCGAATAGAGTTTTGGCCGATAGGTGGCTCTCAACCCAGGAACTTCACTTCCCACCCCCTTGCATCTAGGTGGAACAATATGGTTCATTCCCACATTGAAATAAGAGCTCAAGGGATGTGTATCACATCCAGGAGGGGTTAAATATCAGGTGCATTATCTTCCAGGCTGTTCCTTTCCTCTCCCTGACTAGCTGGATGGAGAGAATTTAGAAAAAAAAATACTTTGGGGAGGTCCTGGAGGGTAGATGGAGCCAGAAGAAAGGATTTGAATTCTTGAGTTACCCTTGGGAAGGAGAGCTGCCGATCTGCAGCTGTATCTGTGAGTAACAAACTTTTGCTCTGATAAGCCATTGAAATTTGGGGATTGGTTGTTACATCAGCTCACATAAATTACATCTGTCTACTTCCTTATCAGTTGTGATGGAACCTTAGTGTTCCTGCTTTTTCAAAAATCTGTCTTATCCGCTAGATCACATTCTGATAGGACAGGGGCAATGTCTTTCTTGCTTACAACTACAGTATATTCATGGTAAGCCACAAAATCGTCTTTAGGTAATAGAAGCTCACATATATAGTTCTTACTATATTCCCTTCTTTTTTTTTTAGCCTCCAGATACTTCCAGTAGGAGTCAAATGAAAGTCATGATGCTATGGGTTGTGAAGGGAAAGTAGTATCACCAAGTGCTGTTTAACGGACTTAAGTCGGGCCGTTCATTTGATGGGTATTTGAGTGTCTTTTAGAGCTATTATGAGCATAAAATATGGTAAAACGTGATATGCTTAGAAAATTACATGGAACTGTTCAATAGTATCAGTTAGTAGCAGAGTAGCAACTAATTACTTATTCTGTAAAATAGTACTGTAGGTGCAGTGGAGGCTGTAGAAGTGTGTATACACAGCATTCATATGCCCATAGGATCTTGAAATTCTTAGACTTTCCAGCCCTTAACACTTACTCTGGCCCATGTAACTGAATGATTTGGTTTAGTTGAAGATATTCATAGGTCAAGTGTGAAGCTGGTTCTATGCTCCAGAGAAGTAACTTCTGCCTGTCCCTCTAACAAGAAAAATGGAAGATCAGATGAGATGTGGTCTGTTAAAATGCCTTGGTAACTGTGGAATGCTGCACGATACTGCTGGGTGGATGTGGGCAGTGTCCTGGCTCCTTGGCCTGAGTGGAAGATGCTATCATTGCTAGTAGCTCTCCGGCTGGCCAGAATGCATGTGTCAAGGATTGTCTTCCCTTTTAAGCTGTCCCATTAATTGCTGTTTCCTGAGTATCTGATTTTGCACATAGAAATGAACGGTAACGTCTTCCAGTCTTAAGGCATCTGTTTTCCCTCCAGCTTGGGTAGACTCCCGTGACCCATAAGTACTTTCAATATCTTTCTTAAAGTCCTTTAATTACATTTTTACAATATGTTTTTAAATTACAAAAACCACACAGTGCATAATTCCATTCCCCCCACCTCCACCACCTCCACAAAAAGAAAAGAGCTAGTCTATTACAAATGAAGACTTTCTATTTAAATACCAAAGTCTTTTAAAATCTGATTCAGGAAAGTCAAGTCCGTGCTTGGTAATCTTGTATGCAAGCATCTTCAGATGGAGGGATCACCGATTCCACACGAGAGGAAATCAGATTGGGCCTGCGTTACTTAGAAAAATTGAAGACAAAGGGGCTTGGAACTTGGGTTATTCAGATAATTACCTATTTCCTGACATCACGTAATGCTTTCTGGACCTGAACTTCAACTCTTTTGTGATTTTTTTTTCCAGCTCTGAAATTTGAACACATTCATCCATTTAGATTTTTCTTCTATTTGATTCAGATATTTGCTCCCTGTCTGAGAAATTACATGCCAGCTTGCTGCCAGAAGCACCTTTCACAGCTGTTATAAATATCTGGGAAAAAGTAGGGGAGGATTAAATCGAAGATTGCAGCACCATTCCTCCCAGTGCCGAGGCAGTCCTGGAGGTTCAGATAATGATATCTCACATTTACAGTTTAGATCTAGAGTCCACTGAGCTAGGAGTGGATCCAACTTCTTATACCTTCTACAAAGCATTTAAAGACTTGGATGGCTATTTAGTGATAACATCTATTATTAATTAAATTATTCTTTATTGAAAAGTACTGTTATTTTTAAAATAACTTTATTCTTGGATCACACATGGGTGACTGGTAAATGTGCCTTGTAATTATCTAGCAGTAAATGTGCCTTGTAATTATCTAGCATATTTTCGTCATCTGAGTTTTGTAAGTCACAAGGTGCCAATGATTCTGCCCAAGGGTTCCTGTTTTGCAGACCAAAAATAAATTGTTTTGATTTGATGAGTAAGCAGGTAGAGCAGGGCGATCTGTGTGAGGTTTTTTGGTTACTGCTCTGAAAGTGGGTTTCCATGAGAGGCAAGGTCATAAGTGTGAGGATGTGAGTCTCTGTGCCCTGGAGGTGGGCAGAGCGCACCCGAGAGATGCTGAAGCAGCCTTCCCATCCATCAGGTGAGAGAGGATGAGGCACACGGGAGAGAGTATGGACCCTGCTGAAGAGGTAAAACAGCCCAGAAGGGGAGCAAGGATAGCAGCTTGATATCTTGCTCTTTTTCAGCTTCTGTTAGGGCCAGTCTTGTGTAGAAAGGACAGCAAAACTGACATGTTTAGGAAGCTTGTTTGTGGTAATATCAGGACTGTAGCCCAGCTCTACTGGCCTCTAGACTTGAGTGACGTCTACCAGACACTACTTCCTGGTAGACTGGCTTCACTGTTTGATAGGGGAAATTAGCAGATCTAATTCCAAGAGGTTCTCAAGAGGCAGCGAAACTTTGCCTAATCATACAAAGTAAACTAACTCTTCCAAAACAAACGCATTTGTTCATTCATTCATGCATTCAACATGTATTTATTGAGCATCTACCATATGCCAGTCACTGCTCTGCATACTGGGAAATAGCTTTGACCATGAACAATTCAAGTCCTGCCCTCATGGAGGTTACATTCTGGTGGAGAGACATAAGGAATAAAGAAGTAGGCAAATATGTCAATAAAATAATTTCACAAGAAAGGTTACAAAGAAAACAAAAAATAATAAGAGTAATGAAGGGGGTGGAGGTGGTAGATGAATATAGTGGTGGAAGGTGGAAAATAATTTAGGGGTTTCCACTTAACAATAAACAGATGCTACCTTCTAGAAAATGTCTGTAGGTTATAAAAGAAGCCATTCAAAGTAAACCAGTAAGCTCAGGAGATAGAAACATCAATGAAGAAATTTAAAGATTTCTTTCCAGAATATTAAGTACTACTTTTCTATTGTTTTAAAAAAATTAGCACTTTTATTATAGAAGTAGCACATTTGTTGACAATAATTAGACCATATAGTAGACCGTGAAGAAGAAAATAAAATTACCCTAAAACCCACCCCTAAAATTTTAATATTTATCTTCCATTTGCTAGGTATATAAAGATATGATTTTTACATAACGCTGATTTGAAACCAGCTTTTATGAACTAGCAGCATGTCATGAACATCTTTTGACATTAATTAATGCATAACTGCATCATTGCTTATCCTGGCTGGGAGGTATTCCACTGAAGAAGTGTACTCAAATTTATGAAACCAAGTCCCTGTTTTTGAGCACTTGTTTCTAGCTGTTTACTTTTATAAACAAAGCTTAATGAATCTCCTTGTATCTATATCTGTGCACATTTGTTTAATAATTTCTTTAGGGAAAATTCCTAACAGTGGAATTGCTAGGTCAGAAAGTCTGCAGTTTTATATACAGATTTTGAACTACGTTGCACAAATTTCTATGAGAGAGGCTTTATGAATTTACACCAGCAGTGGACAAATATTCTTTTCTCCACATATTGGCCAATTCAGAATAGTAAGAAATACAATAATAAGCGAAAAGAGGTGAACTGTTAATTTGTTTTTATCTTATTGCTGGTGAGATTTATAATTTTTAAAACTTTTTACTGGCTTTTCACATCTTTTCCTTTTCACGTGTCTTTTGCTAATTGTTAAAATTGTTAAAAGTGTCCATTTTTTCCCTTACTGACTTGCAAGACCTCTTTATGTAGCCGTTTTTTTCAAGTGCATACTACGTGGGAGGCACCTTGCAGGATCTAGGAATAGATTGATGAACAAGGAAATATTGCCTCTTTTTTTAAACAGTCTTTCCCAGTTTATTCTTTGTTCTTTAATTTTTGTGAGTAGAATTTTTTGGAGGTTAAAAGTGTCCTGATTTTCCTACATGGTTTCATCTTGCAGTGCCATGTTAAAAAGCCCTGCCCAACTTCAAGATTATAAAGACTAGTTAGCTATTAGTTGAATAATTTATCTTTTCCCCACAGATTTGAAATGCCATCTTTATCATACACTAAATTCTGAAATACACATAGAGCTGCTTTGGGATTTTCTACTTGATTTCACTGATGTGTCTATGTTGGCACCAATGTCAAATTATTCTAAGTATTGTGGCTTTATAACACATTGGAATATCTGCTAAGGAAAATCCCAACTTATCACTGTTCATGTTCAAAATCTTTTTGCATGTTTATTCTACCAGAACTTTATCAAGCTCCAAAAGGAAATTGCACTGGATTTTCAGAAGGTTTGAGTTACATTTAAAGATTAATTTACAGAGAATCTGTACAGCATTAGGTATTCTTACCACAGGAACACAACTGCTCTGTATTCAAGTCTGCTTATATGATACTCAGTAAAGTTTAATACTTTTCATTTAAAAGTTCCTGCATATTTTTTTGTCCAGTTCATTCCTAGACATTTTATGTCTTTGGTTGCTACTGTAAATAAGATCACTTTCCCATTATATTTTTTAACTGATCATAATTGGTAGGTAGGAAAATTGCTGATTCACCTATTGATTCGTTGCTAGGCTTCTTAATGATGTATCTTACTAGCAGCCACAATTACAAATACTTAATCACTGGTGCAGCCTGAGAACCAACCAGTCAGCACAAATCCTGGTTGTGAATGGTTTGTTACAGACTTTCTATGGCATAGCAGCTGAATACTAACCCAGATGTCAGTTCTAATCCTTTTTCAGAAAAATCTCTTTTTTCCAATATCTTTCATAGGTAAGTAACCATAACATCTATAATTTCTGGCCATTTTTCTTCCTCCTTTACAATATTTTGTTTTAGTGTTTAATTTCATTAACTAGAAAGGCAAGATAATCTTAAGTAGAAGTGGCGATAATGGAAATATTTATATTACTCCTGATTTTATTAGAAAAGTTTGTCAGGAGTAGATACTTCTGTAAATAATATTGAGGAAAATCTAACCTATGAATATTTTTTTCAATTAGGAATTGATGGTGAATTTCATCACATTCCCTACCTCCACCCTCTATCAAGATGGATTGTCTCCTCTGTCCTATTAATAAGGTAACATATTAATCCATTTCCAAGTTGAACCATCATATTCATCAACCATACTTGGTCACAATGAATAACCTTTGTGTTATATGCCTGAATTTCATTTATTAATATTTTATTTATTATGTTTATAACTAATAGACATAAGTGTGATTGGTTAAACAACTGTTTTTTTCTTTTGCTTTGACAGGTTTTGGTAAAAAGATTGGTTTTGTTTTGTAAAATATATTGATATGCATTTGGATACTGTGTGATTTGGTGCATACAAGACTTTTATACATTTATTTTACTTTGTAGCCTTTATAAAAGTAAAATAATCCTTTTTGTCCCTTTTAATATTTTACTTTGAACTCTGTTTCTATGATGTTGATATTGCAACCTCTGAATTATGTTTTCCTTGTATTACCTGATCTATCTTTATCCGACCTTCTATTTTTAACATTTGTGAGTTGTTCCTTCTTTGGAGGGCATGGAGAAAGATTTTATTTTTGATATAATTTACTCTGTATTTTAAGAGATTTAATTCTTATGAAAGACCATTGTTGTTTTGCAGAATGTGCTATATTAATTTGAATTACTGGACTGATAGATATAGTAGTTGTTGAGGTTTTCCCAAGCAAATGGCTGCCTTGTAGAATAGGCATCGATAACGTGGCAAGTTGTATGAATTATGCTGTTGAGCCAGTAAGACGAGGACGTATGTGATAGACAGGTCTAGGACAGGTATGTACGGTAAGTCGCCTTCAATGTACCAGTATCAACAGCCCCACCTCTTATATTCACACCCTGTGTGAATCCTCTTTCCCACAGTGCAGCTGGACCAAGTGATGGCATCTAATCCATAGAATAAGGCAAAAATGTTGGGATGTCACTTCTGAGATTTAGTTATGTAGAAACCGTGGCTTCCATCTTGCACTCCCTGTCTTGTTCTCTTGATGGCTTGCTTTGAGGAAAGCCAGCTGCCATGTTGTGAGCTATGTTATGGAGGAATTCCATGTGGTATAAGAATGAGGAACTACATTCTGACAGCAGCAACCTGAGTGAGCTTGGGTGCAGAATCTCCCTCAGACAAGCCTTCGGATGGGACCACACATCCAGCCAACACCCTGATTTCAGTCTTCTGAGAGACTCTGAACCAGAGGCACCCTGCTAAGCTGTATCTGAATTCCTGACCCACAGAGACTATGAGATAATAGATGTTTTCTCTTTTAAGCTACTGAGTTTTAGGATAACCTGTCACTCAGCAATAGGTAACTAATATAATACGTGACTGGATTTCTTGGGCGTTCATCACCCTTTGTTATTTGGTTTATGTGGATAAGCATGAAGGTCCCTGAGTTCTATTGTCATAGATCAATCAATCAACTAACACTAAGTTAATAAAATGTACAAAGCAGAGGTTAAGTTTAGTGATCTATCCATCCATCTATCTGTATAGAACGTACAACTCTTGATTGTATAGTCAACCCTTTATAAGCTGTTCAGTAAGGGACTGAATATAATTTTAGCGATGCAGAAATAATAGTGTGATACATGGAAAGGTAAAGTATCTCATGGCAGTGATGAATTTTAGGAGTTGAGAGGGGGTGGCAGCCAACACTTTCTAGAGAGAAGGCCCTTCTGTTCAGTCCCAGGTGGTTTCTGTTACCATGTGAATTCTCATTGCATTACTTCATTTTATTTGTTTTATTTTCCTCTTTGCTTTATTTTATATAGTACTAAAAATTGACAAAGTTATGGCAAGACTAGAGGACCAGTTTGTAAGTGTAAGAATAATCTATACTTGAAGATGAAAACATCAAATATGAAAATACGTATTGCCTTTATTGTCCATGAATCTTATTTCGCTTACTTATCAGGGAAAATTATTTTGAATTATGATGTCTAAAAAGCATGAAAAATGTTTTTCACCTATAAACCTACAGGGGCAACAAAAATAGGGTTCAGGAGGAAAAGTTATTTATGGAAATGGAGGATTTACTCACAATGAGACTGTTGAATCAGTTGAAAATTCATGTCACTTAGCCTAATGACCATTTGAGCAAAGTCTTAAAGTTGGAAGAAGGAAAGAAAAAGCCCAGTGTTCTCATTCAGAATAGGGTTACTTTTGGGTGGGTCATGTAGAAATTTAAATGTCAAAAAAAAAATAGGTTGTGGGACTACTAGAATAGATAGAAAAGCAATAGAAATATATGTGGAAATATTAATACATATAGAAAGATTACATAGCATAGAAAGTCATTATATGAATGAAACTAGATTACTTTGGAGAAAACATGTCAACAAGAGCACACAGTTTTAAGAGTTAAAACCAACTCCGGGATTGAACATTTCCAAAGATATACTGGGGCCTGGGGCTAATGTAGTGGGAAACTGCAAATAGAAACTGTTGTCTGTTTATCACTGCGAAGATCCATGGGTAATTTAAAGACCATAGTTAGGTACATATGTTTTCTATGTACACCAACTTCTTGCTTTGCAAGGCCTTCTTGAAAAGGACAGTGATATAATTTGGGGAGTGTCTGTATAATTGTAATCCTTTCCTTTGAGGAATTCATATTTGGCCATGAAGGACAGTGCACAAGTGAGGCACTTAGACCATGGAGCCAGGTTCATAGCATGGAGGGGTCCATCACTGTGAGCCGGGCTGGAAAGACCATCTTGCAGCCCTGTGGCCAAAGAATGAGGGGAAAAAACAGCCCAGGTTTTATATATACTTTTGAAATAATTACTTCAACTTTATCAGGTAGAAATTCTTTTTTTATTGTTAATTATCTGAGGAAAATGAATTATTTCGAGAAAATTCAGATAGAAATCCTTATCCCCATTTTACAGCTGAGGAAATCAGGGCACTGAGAAGTAAGTAATTTGTCCACGGTCATGTAGCTAGTGAACAATGGAGCTGAAATTAGAACCCTGGGGATATGAATTCAAAACCCATAAACTTAATCTCTCTGTCCTAGTCTTATCCCCATCCCTGTACAGATTCATCTTCCTGTTGGGGAGATTTTGTGGGTGTTCATTGGTTGTGGCAAAGGAGAGAACTATTCCCTGTGGAAGTGGAATCATCCGCTGGTTTAATGTATGTTGATACTGTCTTGCTAATAAGATCACAGCTGTCTTGAAATCATTGTCCCTTGAGTTTTTTTCCTCTACCATTCTCCGATATATTTTAATGTGGAATATATGTATCCACCAAATCAATTACTTGGTTTCTCGATTACACGTGCATTCTGGTGTTCTTTTTCATTATTGCCTATTGAAGGTGCCATGCACTTACTAGTCCTGAAAGTTACTACTGAGCCAGTCAGGTTATATTTACAAGACTGTTTACAAGAACCCCAGGAGATTCAAAGAGTTTCTGCCCAAACATAGGGGCTATTTTTTAGAACACTGGGGCACTCTTTAGAAATTTGAGAGCACATCTCTGGAGCCCTGCCATAAGTATTGTACAGAACTGATATTATACACCAAAAATTTGTGGAATAAATAAATAAAAATATAAAATACTGAATATGGGAAAGTGTAGAAGTTCAAAACATGGAAGGAAACTTTGTTTTTCTTCCAGTCTTAATTCTTGCACACAGGTGAGAACAGAGGCAGGAAAGAGAGAGAGAAGGGAAATACAATATTTGCACCCAATGCTTGTTTAATAACTTTTTACTGAAATGCCTTGAAGAATAAAAAAGAAGGATTTATTTTATCAGTTCAGCTAACAGTGATCAAGGTCTTACAATGTGTTAAATTCAAATACCTGACATAGCACATTAACCCACTGGTTCTCAAATCTGCCTGCACGTTGGAATCGCCTGGGAAATTTAAAAATGATCGTTGCCTGGAGTCTACCTCCAGGGATTCTTATTTAATTGGTGTGGGGTGTGACGTGGACAAAACGTTTTTTTTTAAGTTCCTCAAGTGATTTTAATAAGTAGCAAACTTTGAGAACCCCTGTGTTACTCCTTTCGTCCAGTGGTTGTCAAACGTTTTCTGTAAAAGGCCAGAGTAAATATTTTAGTCTTTGCCAGCCATAGGGTCTCTGTCACAACTACTCAGTCCTGCCATTGTAGCACTCACACAGCCATAGACAAAATGTTAAGAGAATAAGTGTAGCTGTGTTCCTATAAAACTTTATTTATGGACACTGAAATTTGCGTGTCATAAAATTTTCACATGTCACAAAATAGTCTTGTTTTTTAAAAAATTTTTTCTCAACCGTTTAAAAATATAGATTGAGGCATACAAAATCAGGCAGCTGGCTGGTTTTGACCATCGTTTGCAGGCTCGTTTTAATCCATTTAACTCCACAAAGGCACATGCAACTATTATTCTCATTTTTAATAGCTGAAGAAAGAGGCAAGATCTGAGGTCTGCTGGTGGTTGAGTCAGAATTTGACCATGATGCTAAACTACTCTTAGGAAGTATCAACATTTATCCCAAAAATCATAATTTTGGCTGTTCTTTGAGGTTAATTATGAGGCTAAGTGATGTGAGGGATGCACTCCTTCCAACCCCCATCATTTAAACAATAAATTGGGGACTTCCCTGGTGGCGCAGTGGTTGAGTCCGCCCGCCAATGGGGGGGGCACGGGCTCGAGCCCTGGTCAGGGAGGATCCCACGTGCCGCGGAGCGGCTGAGCCCGTGTGCCACAACTGCTGAGCCTGCGCTCTGGAGCCCGTGAGCCACAAGTAGAGAAGGCCTGCACGCAGCAACAAAGACCCAGCGCAGCCAAATATAAATAAAATAAATAAATTTATAAAAAAACAAACAAAAAAAAACCAATAAATTGCCAATGAATTCAAATTAAACAATACCTCGTTTCACTAAAAAAAATTTTTTTTAACCATTGTTCAACACTCTGCTTCCCACATTGCTGAGGTTTCCTGGCCTTTAATGTGTTCAATGAGGGATTTACTGAATTTAATTGAAGTTACAGTTTTTCCTTGTTCATCATGTACCGCCAAATCAAGCAAATAGTGTTAAAATATTATGGTCAATTATACATATAAATCTTGCAGAGAGTTAATGAACATATTCTCTAGATTGTGGAACAGACTGGACACTTATCTTGCTCTTTAAGATAAAATACCACATCTGTATAATGCATTGCTAAGCTTTCTCCAAACTACACACTTTGCGTAGAATCCCATTTTCCATTAAATAATAATCATTGTAATTAATAGACTGGTTATTTTATCTCCCTAATCTGGTTACAGTAATTTATCAAAGGCATGTAAATGAAAGCTAGAAAAGTAGTGAACCGTTCTTTTTATAAGAAGGTAAAGAACATAAAACGTAATAATTCTCTAGGGAACGTAATTAGATATGTGACTTCTTGTAATTCACTGAAGGAAATACATTAAGTGTTTACCATTGTTTTAAGGGCACTTGATTGGCTTGATGTGCACTTCTCATGGTTAGTGATTATGGCTACATTGATGGGTGAACTTGAATGTTTTCTTCAAATCTTTGAAAGTGCCCTGGGACGGACCAGCAGGATTCATTCCTAGTTCTGCATCCAGCAATCCTCAGTACTGACCAGATGAGGATGCAATGCCTCCAGGTGGTGCTGAGGACAATTCAGAGCTTGGATGTTCTTGAGAAGGATTTTAAAACCCTTTACCTCACCTTAACACAAGAGAGGATCTGTTACCACATCCACCCATTCAGTCCTCAGGCACTGACAGTTGATACAGACAAGAAAAGGATGGGGAAGGAAGGGGACCAGCCAGGTGGGCGAATCGGCTCTTGTACAATTTCTGCTGTTCATCTTCAATTGGGCCAATCCGCCTGACCCTTTTTTTAAATTTTATATTGGAGTATAGTTGATTAACAATGTTGTGTTGGTTTCAGGTGTAGAGCAAAGTGATTCAGTTATACATATACATGTACCTAATCTTTTTCAAATTCTTCTCCCATTTAGGTTTTTACAGAATATCGAGCAGAGTTCCCTGTGCTATACAGTAGGTCCTTGTTGGTTATCTTTTTTTTTTTTTTTTTTGCGGTACGTGGGCCTCTCACTGTTGTGGCCTCTTCCGTTGCGGAGCACAGGCTCCGGATGCCCAGGCTCAGTGGCCATGGCTCACGGGCCCAGCTGCTCCGCGGCATGTGGGATCCTCCCGGACCGGGCAACAAACCTGTGTCCCCTGCATTGACAGGCGGACTCTCAACCACTGTGCCACCAGGGAAGCCCAGTTATCTACTTTAAATACAGCAGTGTGTACATGTCAATCCCAATCTCCCCATCTATCCCGCCCCCCCCGCAAACCCACCTGACCCTTAATGCCAAGGCATTCTCCTTCTCTGTGCTCATACCTGTCCTGCCTAATCCACAGGACTCTTCCAAGTCTTGTACAGGATATACTTGCTATTAAACAGCACTGGCAGAGGCAGGATGGGCTCGTGGTTTCAGTGCATTGAGTACAAAGAATAAACCTTGGAGACAGTCAAGCCTGGATTCAAGTCTCAGTTACACTCCCTCTGAGCTGATGATCGTGAGGATGTTACTAGATTTCTGGGCGTCTTGATTCATCGTTGATGAAATACGGCTGTGAAGAGTTTTTTTGTGAGAATGAAATCTGAAAATGCACCCAAAACCTCAGAATAGTAACTGAGCTGAGAAGGAGCCTTAAAAAAATATTTATCTTCATCTCTTTCTCCCCTTTATCTTTCTCCTTCTTCCATTTCAATAGGCTATAAGGATTGATGGACAAAGAGCTGCCCATCTTTCTCTGCAGCCACCTAGTCCTTTAGAATTTCCATTTGGAAGGAAAGGAAAAGAGCAAAAAGAAAGGCCCAAAAGAGAAACAAAATCTGATCATGTCATTATCATCCTTACCCCTTCGATGGCTTTCCATTGTTCTCAGGACAAAGACCAAATTCCACCCCACCCCAGCCCCGTTCTGTCAATGAGCTCTGGCATTACTATTGCCACCAACTTTGTAGCTTAAACAAACACCCATGTGTTGGCTCACAGATCAGTAGGTCAGAGTCCAGCCATGTGTGGCTGGCTTCTCTGTTCAGAATCAAAATGGTGGCTAGACTTTGTCTGGAGGCTCTGAGAAAAATCCACTTCCAAGCTCTATGGATTGAATCGTGTCTCCCCTCTTCCCTCTCCCAAATTCAGAACCTCGGCATGTGACCCAATATCTTGAAGGTGATCCAAATCCAAACCAAGTACCTCAAAATGTGACCCTATTTGGAGAAAGAGTCTTTACAGAGGTGATCAAGTTAAAAATCATAAGGTCAGCCCTAATCCAATGTGAGTGATGTCCTTATGAAAGGGGGAAATTAGAACACAGAGATAGACACTCTTAGAGGGAAGACAGTGTGGAGGAACATAGAAGACATAAGCCATCTACCAACCAAGAAGAGAGGATGGGAACAGATCCTTCCCTCACAGCTCTCAGGGAAAAAACCACCGCTGCCAACACCTTGATTTTGGACTTCCAGCCTCTAGAACTGTGAGACAATAAATTTTCGAGGAAGCAACCCAGTCTATGGTACATCGTTATGGTAGGCCTAGCAAACTAATGCACAAGCTCAGTCTTGCTGTTGGCAGAATCAGTTTCTTGCAAATGTAGGACCGAGGCCCCATTTCCTTGCTGATTGCCAACCAGGGTTGCTCTCAGCTACACGAGGTCACCAATATTCCTCGTCATGTGGCCCCCTCCTCCTTCAAGCCAGAAATGGTGCATTGAATCCTCCTCATGTTTTAAGTCTCTGGTTTTCTCTGCCTCTGACATCTGGATTCAGATTTAAAAGGCTCATGTGATTCGATCAGGTCCACTTAGTCTTCCTTTCTGGAAGTTAACTATATCATATAATATAACCTAATCATGGGAGCAAAATCCATCATATTCACAGTCTCAGAAGTTATGCAGGGCTTGTGCACCCAAGGCATGAGGACCTTGGGTGCCATCTTAGAGCGCTGCCTACAACAGGGGCCCCATGTCTGGAATTTGTTTTGCTTCCTCCTATCACAGCACCTGTGCCTGTCACTCCCTCTGCAGGAACCCTCTTCATCCCTCTTCATCCTTCCCTGGCCAACCTCTATACGTACTTGAGATCACGTATGTTTGTATGATTGCCTGGATACCTAGCATTTTCTTCCGGAGAACTAATCACAGTTATAATTTTACATCTTTTTTTGAGTTGCTATTTGCTTCATTTCTATCCCATCCACACTGTAAACTCTTGAGAGCAAGGGTTGTGTGGTTTTCCTATCATCATTGCATCCTCCACTTCTAGCACAGTGCCTCATAGGCAATAAAATATCCATTGAATGAATGAATAAATGAATGAATGATAAACATACCCTCTCCTTTACTCTTCTAATCTCTTGCACAGGTTGAGACAATCAGAGACCCAATTTGGGATATGTAGAGAATTTTATTTTCAGGGCAGTGTAGGGGTTCCTTGCATGAAGATTTGATATGGACTAAATGGTCCCCTGCCTGAACTATCACCCAATGCCTGAACATTTTACCTTAACTTTTAGAGTTTAGGTGATGAAAGTACAAAGGCCAGTATTTTAAAAGCTACCATCATTGTCCCTAAATAACTTAACCTAAAACAAATTATGCCACTTCCAATGGCCCTGAAGGAATAGGACAAAGGACAGGCATTTTCAGTGAAAGCACAGACTGAGGAAGACTGCCTCCTAGAAGCCTGTCTGGAGTGGACATCACACTGTGGGTTTGGAGTGGTCAGGAAGACATTTGGGTGATGTGGGTGTCAGGCAGAAAGAGGAGGTGCTGTCTTCCACGGGATTCTGCTGCCCTCCAGCCCTGTTTAAGCACCAGATACGCTACTGTTGGTGTTTTGAGATCCATTAATGGGTTAAAGCATGACGAGGTGGCAGCTTGTGCTGATGTGCCTTTCTCTCCAACGTGGCTATTTGGTGGAGGCGTGGGGGAGGCAGGCGGCGGGGAGGAACGATGATCGGGGTGGGAGAGAATGTTCCTCTTCTC
Source organism: Phocoena phocoena (assembly GCF_963924675.1). Classification (NCBI taxonomy): domain Eukaryota; kingdom Metazoa; phylum Chordata; class Mammalia; order Artiodactyla; family Phocoenidae; genus Phocoena; species Phocoena phocoena. The sequence goes on from NC_089231.1 coordinate 18,470,955, forward strand.
TGAAGCATCAGAAGAGTTACCTTAATGGCCACTTATGTTGGGGTCCCAAGTTTTTCATTCAAAATGATAATAAAAAGTCACCTTAAAGCCATAGGGAAACTCATTCCCATAGAGCAGCTTTGAGCCAAGCCTCTGGAGTCACCAAGCTGAAAAGAACCTGATGAATGACAGCACCTGAGATAAGTGGCACTTTAACCAACCTTAACTGTTGATGTGTGATGACATAATGTCCCCTCCAATTAATGACAACGATATAAAACACCTGTATTTAGCAGAGCAGATGCTGCCTTTATGGTTAGATGCGCAGATGAAATTGACTTCTAAAGGACCATCTATAACTTACTTCCCTATTATTTGTTTCTATATTTGTTTCATTATGTATGTTATAGGTGGAGGAGGAAATTTAACCTCAGATTTCACACTCATGCAGCAGAAAGCTCTATGCTGTACTGTAGGTTTACCTAAAACCTTTGCGTCCCATGATTGAGCAGGTTGGCAATGGTCATCTGTCTCATTTTCTGAGAGCTTTTCGTACTGTATGAACCCAAGGGTTGTTTTATTTTTTAATAAAAGATGAGCGATACCTTTAATGAATCAGCCAATCAATCGATATACGGAAGCCACATGTTTAAACCTTCTATAAGATAAACAAGGTATATGTAGTTTCAAAAATGAAAATGGTTATTGCATACTAAGTATATGCAAGATGCTGAATTAGGTGTTTGGGGCTCACCAAGCATTTCTTTATGGAGTTGTAATTTATCAGGGGAAGCAAGGCATATGTACCATGACTGTCAATGCTAAATGTTAGGGAGAGCTACTGTGATATTGTGATTTATAATAAGAAATATACATTTAGTCTTTGTCACCATGTCTGACACAGAGCTCCTAAAACCCTTGGAATTTCCTAAGTGATGAGGGTTCTAAAGTTAGGTTTTGTTATGCTATGAGGCGACTTTTGGAAAGCACTTAGGTAACATAAGGATGGGGGCTGGTTGCCAGGGGACTCAACTATGTGATTAGAGGGTTGGAACTTTTAGTCCCCCCTCCTCCCTTCCCCTCTTCCCACACACACCTCTGGGGGAGGGGAGAAAGGCTGGAGGTCCAATCGATCACCCATGGCTAATGATTTAATCAATCAATCATGTCTGTGCAATGAAGCCTCTAGAAAAACTCAAAAGGATGGGATTTGGAGAGCTTCCCAGTTGGTGCACACATGGAGATTTGGGGAGAATGGCCTGCCTGGAGGGGGCATGGGTACCCTGAGCCCTTTCCCCATACCTTGTCATATGCCGCTCTTTCATCTGGTAGTTTCTGAGTTATATCCTTTTATAATAGACCAGTAATCTAATGAGAAAAATGTTTCTCTCAGTTCTGTGAGCTGCCCTGGCAAATTAATCGAATCTGAGGAGGTTGTGGAAACCTCCCATCAACAGTCAGTTGATCAGAAGCACAGGTAATAACCTGGACTCACAACTGGCGGCTGAAGTGGTAGTGTGGGGGGATGGTCTTATGGGACTGAGCCCTTAATCTGTGGGATCTGATACCATCTCCATGTAGATAGTGTCAGTATTAAGTGGAATTGTAGAACACCCAGCTGGTATTGGAAACTGACCTGTTGGATGGCGGGGCAGGTCGGGGGATGGTGAGGAAACTCACACACCCACCCATTGGAACTGGGTACAGAACACTTACAGCTACATATAGTGGGCATTCTGTGAGTTCAGCCATGGGGAAAGCCACATGGAAAAGGTAGGATGCGAGAAGGGACTATGTGTATAGGTTGGGAAGAAGAGAGGCCAGACCAGGTGGGAAGTTATACTTTTGAAGCCACAGTGAAGGAATACACAGGCGAAGCCAGGAACTGGAACCAACAAGAAAATTGCAGTGCACAAAATGTACAGTGGACAAACTGTAGCTCAAGATCAAAAAGATGACTGAGTCAAGGTCATGAACAGTGTTGATGACCAATTTAATTTCTTCTACGTGATGATTTGGGAACCCAAGGATGAGGTAAAAATAACGGGGACTCTTCTGTTTTCTATCTCACCTTGAAGCATTTTATGTTACTGTGTTATTTGGGTGAATACTGACCTTGGAGTTTGGGTAAGAGAATTGAGAGACTTTGAATAGGTGATTAAACAGCACTGAGGGCTCAGACTGACCGTCTTGTTGGCTGCAGGAGAAAATGTTAGAATCATGGTAAGAATTGTTCTCCCCATGAGTCCCTCAACAACAAACTTGGTGGATCATTGGTGTGACTGTCAAACACATTGGTTAACAGGACAAAGAACAAATTGAGAGTGAATTTCATTTTGGGGAGCTAGGATATTCCTGGCCCCTCTCTTCTTTCTTTACAACTTCTCTCTGCTACCCAAAGAGGAGTTTTTATGGATTGGTCCAGTTTTAGGACATTTGAGTTGTCACTGCCTGGAGGCTTCAGCTCTCTTGCTTGGCTGAATTAGGGTCCTAGCATGCGTGAATGTGGACGCTTACTAATCTCTCTAGGGTCCCTGAGGCCAGAGAGGACACTAGATCTAGGGTGACTGCACAGGGGATGAGACCCAGCAGCATCACCTGCGCTGCATCCCCAGGTCATCGCCAGACTGTGGGCGGCTCCCTCCCCTCCTCCCTTGCTGGGACAGGTGGCCTTCGCCAGTTCTGCTTTCATTGTGAGGGCAAACGTTCATTGTCTTTCACTTTCTCTAGTTTGCCACTGAGAATGGCAGGTGTAGCCAGAGTAGGCAGCTTGGGCTGATAATCTGAGGTCAGACTTTTCTTTCTTTTTTTTTTTTTTTTTTTTTTTTGCGGTACGCGGGCCTCTCGCTGTTGTAGCCTCTCCCGTTGCGGAGCACAGGCTCCGGACGCGCAGGCTCAGCGGCCATGGCTCACGGGCCCAGCCGCTCCGCGGCACGTGGGATCTTCGCGGACCGGGACACGAACCCGTGTTCCCTGCATCGGCAGGCGGACTCAACCACTGCGCCACCAGGGAAGCCCAGACATTTCTTGATGAATTTGGAGATAGAATGTGAATCCCATGAGAGCAGAACTTAATTTTGTTCATTGCTGTATCCCTAGCACCTGTGCCTGACACACAGAGGGTAATTAATACACATTCACGGAATTAAAAAATTTGCCTTGCTTTCTTTTCTGTGCACGTATTTTCTTTAAGGACCCAGATGGTTGATTGAGGGCAGCATCGCATTCCCCAGACTTTCATGTTTCTATCCGCGAATATCTGTAATAGCTATAAAATGGGAACCGCATTTGAATATATCGAACGGTGGCCACTAACATTTTGCAGCAAGCTTTTCCTTTATTTTTCCTGGAGGAGTTATTTGTGGAGCCCCCAAAGATGGTTGTCAGTTTTCTAAGCCCCTATCCCAAGATTCCATTCTGAGGAGTGAATGAGCTGAGGTCACCTGGGACCATTTCTCACTTATCTTTGTAAAAGGAAAAGGTGCCCATCCTTCTCAAGAAAATTATTTTTCTCCATCCTACCCCCTCCTTTCTAACCAGGAGCAGACCCACATTTTATATGTGACCCATCCCACATCCCGGCATTTTCCACCTCTCACTATCAACAGGTCACTTCTCTGCAAACTACAGATGTATTTATAAATCTTAAAAAATATTTCTTCCTCTCTGTGTTCCACTTGTTGCCATGGACCTTCTGTCCTTTTTTTTTTTTTTTTTTTTTTAGTAGTCTAGTTGCTTGGGAGAAACACATACACACATTTACAACATTTACCCCCTCTCTTCCCTCTCAGTGCTCCCTTCTGCTTTCCCGGGTGGCTGGCTCAGGATTGACCTTGCACTTTCTGGTCTCTCAAGTATCATTAAGGGCCCTTTGTGCTGTCATAGGTCCCCAGCTATCTTTGGGGATGTGCAGCAGTTGAATGGAGCTCTAGGAATCCTTATGATACCTGTGACCTAATTTTACATTGAAATGATATTGGAACAATTGGGATTTTCTTGTCTGTTCTAGTCATTGTATTTTTATAGAAGCCTTCTACCCACCGTATGCCTGAAACTGTCCGGAGTGCTGGGGTTATAAAATCATGAAGTCCTAGAAACAGGGGTCATGATACAGTGTGCCTCATGCAGGGTCAAGGCACCTAAAGGGGCCTGGGATCTCTTCACTTCCAGCATCCAACTTGCACATATAACCTTGATGAGGATTGACACGGGCCCTGTTGTCCCAAGTAGTACTACACCGAATGGAATGCATCCCAGGCCTCACGCAAGCACTGTTTGCAGACATTTCTGTTCACACATTTAGGACAATAGAAGATGGATGAAGGTACCAATCAGTAGCATACTTTTACAAGAAGTGGAATGTGCATGGCTTGGCCAACAGAAATTATGACCTCTTTGCCTGAAACCCTAAGCTTCTTTGTCCTTCTTTGTCACAGATACGTTTAGTATTCAAACTGGAATTTAGGGATGACTTTATTATTCCTAAGAGAGGAGGAGTATTTTCTTGACCAAAACATATGCCATTTCTACATGAGCCAAACTTTTAGTTGGAAGTGAGATGCTCCATTTTTTGTCTGTTGTGTTGGTTTGGGTATTTATTTATTTTTAATGGCAGAGATATATGAAAGTTGTCTCTTAAGCAGAAAATAAACAAATACCCAGTCTCAGATATTTGTGCTCATAACAGAATTTTTGGTCTCTGAATTGGGTCCTGAGAGATTAAAGACAGCTGGTGCCCACACAGCAGCTGAGAAGCACGCTTCTGGGTAAGTGTGTTGAACAAAATCTAGACAATGCTAACTGGTCACAGACACTAATTAAGGAGCCTGCCAGTAGCTGTGGGCTGCTCCAAATGAAACACTACCTTTTCTTCACTATGTTGACATAGAGATACAAATAAGGTTCCAGAAGGATTGAAGAGTGTGGGCACTGGAATCTTGTCTTCCCAGTAAATTTGCCAACATCGGATAAAGCCGAGAAGGAACTGGCTCAAAGCTACGAAGAGACATTGTTAAATGAGGGCTGGATTGTTTTTTCCTTAAGGAAAAAAATGTCATGCAGCTCAAATCCCTCCAGTTCTCAGTTCTCCACCATCATAATTTTATATTAATCAGGAAAAAAAATTTCGCCGAGAATTGTTTGCCATGTCTTATGGATGGTCATTTGTTAAAAAGGACACAAAAAATCTCTAATAAGAAAAATTCCTGAAGATTACTCTATAAGGTGGTAAAATAATTTAAGGATAATTTTTTTAAGAGATTACCCATCTGCAAAAACATTGCAGGCAAACTCCTGATTTCAGGAAGTCTAGGGTTGTCCTTGAAGGCTGAGAAGAGAGAGCATTTCTTCTGGCCAGTTGGGAGAGGGCTTTTTGACATCTTTTTAGTATATTTGATTAGGCTTGAGGACTTGATAGAGGTTGGTGAACACAGGCAGCGGAACCAGCGCAGATGGATTGGAGGCAAAGGAAATGAATAAGCCATCTTCAACTCCCAGTATCTCTTCTTTCAGGAAGATGTTGCCGCTGTCCTCTAAGGAGAAAACTGGACCTACTAGGTGCAAAACTATTTTTAAGTTAAAAAGATGAGTAATGGGGATGATCTATATCTTTGTACCTAATAGCTTTTCTTCATGTCGTGGAACAGGAGCTTGGTTTTCTGGGATGGTTAGAAAGATGGTCTCCATCAAGGGCCCTGGAGGTCCCCTCCAATGGCAGAATTTTCCCTTGTCAAGGTCTTTATGACTTTCAAATTTTCTCTTTTGGATCCTGGCTTGAAATTTTGGACCAAATCTCAATTCACTTACTTAAAAAAAAAAAAAAAAAGCTACATAGAGGTAAGATTTTGGTTATTGGATAAATTGCAAGATGAGCTGCTTTATTCCAACCATGGGGTTTATGATTAGAAAAAAACACACATGTAGAGAAAAATATACTCCACGTTATGTAGCAAAATCTACATCTTAATGGTGAGTAGAGTCATATTTAGTTACACAGAGAGCTAAGAGCCTTTGAAGTACAAAATATTAAAGCCCAAGTAAATTAAGCTACTTATTGAAGAGTTAAGATTTTATCAGTTAAGTTTGTTTGTTTGAATTTCAAGTAGCCAACATTGACTTGTGTTAACATAAGCAGGGAAAATTAAAAATAATTTTTTGCAAGATTATGGAGAGATTACTGAATGTAAGAAAAAGTGAAAACGGGATATCATATTCGCAGAAAACTCCCCAACAATTCATGGCCTCAAGGAAAGACACTCAGCGTGGAAAATGTTGGCCTCTTTAGATCTCCCAGGATGAACCGACTTCAACAATTTCCCAGGCTTGGTTCACTGCAGGAAGTCCGATTGGCTAAGCTTGAGTCTAGAGCCGGGAGAGGACGTGATACTTGATTGACAGAGCTACCAAGACCGGATATATTGGGGGTGGGGTGGTTCCCATAGAAAAATTAGGACACTCCTAGCAAGAGAAGAGTGAAGGAACACTAGCAGGCAGAAATAACAGATGGCCTGCTACCTACATACACACGGAGAGGAGCTCAACTTGAACCTCAAAGGATGGGAAAAAGCACAGAGACCTTTTCATGAGCAAGTTTAGTTAAATTGTGTAGAAATTCCTTATTTAACTGAATAAAACCTATAGCTGGAAAATCAAAAGGATCCCTTTGGTCATTCAGTAATGGAAGAAAGGCAGGGGGTGGGGCAAAAAGAAAGGGAGAGAGGAAGAGGATGAGAGCGAATGGAGGTCTGTGCTGTGGTGTGGACTGGCTCTACTTAAAATCCTGAAATAAGGACTTTTTTTTTTTAAATAGATGATGCAATTCTCTTGACTAACCAGTGACTTCAACAAGTGTGACCACCTTAACATACCATCATTGGGGTTGGTGTCACATTGATGTTGCAATGACATCACTAGGAGTCAGTCTTCATCCTTCCATTATTCTGAACCATTTGGCTGAGCTCATAACATCAAGGACTTTAAGGCAAAGAGGCTTGGAGTCAAATCTCATTTATTTAAACTTGAGAAAGTTATTTAATCTCTCAGTTTCCTCCTCTGTAAATTGGGGATTTTTGTATCTCCCTGGTAGAGTACATATGTATCTCAGTTGCCTGGGAGACCTGGAAAGCCCAGGGTCCCATCACCGCGTGGACCCAATCTTCCTCCACTTTCCTTTTTCTCATTCAGCACCACCCACGCTGACCATGATGTTCTTCAAACAGACCAGGCACCATCTGAATGGAGAGAGAAGTTACCCAAGAAAGGAAAATGGCTGAAGCGGGTTCATCCTGGGTGATCCCAAGAGATCAACCAACTCCCTGGTGCCTGTGTGTCTTGAAGCCTGAGGGTGATGAATCTTCGGGAAGTTTTCTGTAGATATGCTTGTGTCAGTTTCATATAGCTGTTGAACAAATTGCCACAAACTTTGTGACGTAAAACAATACAAATGTATTATCTTATGGTTCTGTAGGTTGGAAGTCTCCCTGAGCTACAATCAAGGTTTCGGCTGGATTGTGTTCCTTTCTGGAGGTTCTAGGGGAGAATTTGTTTCCTAACATTTTTTTGCTTCTAGGGGCCAATGTACCCATTGACTCATGGCCCCTCCCTCCATGTCAGATCCAGGAATGTTGGGACAAATCCTTCTCACACTGCCATCTCTCTGCCTCCCTCTTTTTTTTTTTTTTTTTTTTTTTTGCGGTACGCGGGCCTCTCACTGTTGTGGCCTCTCCCGTTGCGGAGCACAGGCTCCGGACGCGCAGGCTCAGCGGCCATGGCTCACGGGCCCAGCCGCTCCGCGGCATGTGGGATCTTCCTGGACTGGGGCACGAACCCATGTCCCCTGCATCGGCAGGCGGACTCTCAACCACTGCACCACCAGGGAAGCCCCTGCCTCCCTCTTATAATTCTAATAACCCTCGACAGTTACATGGGCCCACCTGGGTAATCCAAGGTAATCTCCCTATTTTAAGATCAGCTGATTAGCAACCTTAATCCCACCTGCAATTTTAATCCCCCCTTGCCATGTAAATGAACCTATTCACAGCTTCCTGGGATTATGACAAGGACAACCCTTGGGGGCCATTATTCTGCTGACCACACAAATAATACCCAATTTCCACCTTATCTTAGATTCAATAAACTCTCTAATAGTCTTCCAATAAATTATTTTATTTTCCCTCCTTGTGTTGACCCAAATCAGCACTGGTTGCCTTTCCCTGTATCATTCTTCCCCTGCTATATGGCATGGGTCACCCTCTTTCTCTCCCTGTGTTTCTTAAAGGGAAACTTCTCAGTGAGATCTGGGGACCCCATCCTTGTCACACTCCAGGATTCCAGAACCCCTTTCTCCTAATCAATTATTTCCATAGCTCTTACCACTTCCTACCTCACTCTATGATTTACTTATTCATTCTATTTATTTTGTGTCTCCGTCTGCTAGAACAGAGTGTCTGGGACATACCAGGCACTTAACAAATAAATGATGAATGAATGAAAGGGTTGTTGTTAGGGTTAAATAAAAGTAACTGAGGTAACGTATGTGCAACGTGGAGGCATACGGTAAGCACTCATGGGGTGGTGGCTCTTATTTTTAACCCCTCAAAGTCTCTGGCTTCTAGAATTCTTCATGGTAAGTCCTTCAGCCCCAATTTGAAGCCATCACAAATGTTGCTAGTAAATCCCAAGAAACTTAACTTTTAGTGTTTCTTTGACTGGAATGTAAAACTTCAGTTCTCTGAAAGCCACAGACATCTTGAAACAAGGCAGACTTACCGTACTGGCCTGGTCTTTCTGGAACCGTCTGGCATGGAGAGACAAATTATGAATTTATGCACCAGCGGTTCAGTTTTCTTTCCCTTTAGGGTAATGGCTCTGTGCTCCCAAATGCGAGAGGCCCTGCCACCTCCTTAGGATTCCAGGCAACCACTCCAGCTGTCACAAAGCATGGGGTGGCTTTGAGGAATGTGGTCCAAAAGCCGCAAAGTGAGAAAAGGCAAGGGGGGGGGGGCAGCACTCACTGCCATGTGAGTAACGGGCTTTTGCTAATCAGCCTCTGAAGGACCGCTTCCCCGAATCTGCCCCAAATGTGACGCTTTGACCCTGTAAACCCAAGAAGTGCAGGTTTACACTCTAGGTGACGAAGACAGCCGTCCAGCAGCTGCAGAACCCAGAGGAAAAAGAAGAAAATACATTTTCTTGCTTGCTCTGCGGTGGTAGGTGCACACCGGGAGTCACGGCCTCCAGAAGGAACTGGGGCTTGGCTGCAGAGCTGTCAATTAATCATCATCCGGGAGAATGCCCTTGACAGCAGCGAGAAGAACCCCTTTCATTTCCTTAGGGTTGTGCCACTGCCGCTAAATGCACACGCTTCTGCATCCGCTGCTTGGCACCCGGCGTCAATTGTTTGCTTCTGCTTCTTGTAGAATGAGCCCTCATTGCAGCCGAATGGGCTCTGCTAAATCCTCTGAACACATCTGGTGCCTTCGCATCTTTTGTTTCTCTCTGTGCCCCGTTCGGAAAGCTTCCCCTCCCCCCTCTTCCCATGTAAATTCCACTCATCTTTCGTGGTCCCACCAAATTTCAGTTCCTCCCCCCAACCACGTTTATTGACCTTTGCCCTCCTCTTTACCCCAGTATGTGAATTGAATGATCATGTATTACAGTTATAATGATAATAATGAAAAGCTGGTTTTCAAAATGCCCCATTTACTGTCTGTATAACTATCTGCATAGCCTCGAGCAAGTCACGTGACCTCTCTGAGCTTCTGGTTCCCTATGCAGCGGGGATTCCACCCTAAGTAGGAGTTGCTGTGAGGACGCAAGGGGATAACGTGGGAAAGCTTCTCTCAGGTCACCTGGCACATAGCGATGGCTCAGTTAATAGCGACTGAATCTGAAACTCCTGTCCTCAGGATGGTTCAGACGCTAAACTAGGGTCTCTGATGGTTAGCGTTCTGTTGATGTGCCTTGTGAGCCCCTTATATAAGCCTTCCGCCTCGGACGGCAGTGCAATAGAGATGCCGCATCCCCAGCATTGTTGCTACTTTAAAAATTTGTTCATTACAGGGGAACCTCTTCCATAGCCTGAGGTTTCATACCATTCACCTAGCTCCATTCTCTGCCTCTTTGGTAAGCAGATTCCTTCCTCTCTACCCCACAGGCATTAATAATCTCCAGGATAACCTTACCTATTACTAGACCCAGAAGCCAGTAGGTTTTCTGTTTCCTCCCTGCTTATTACTGTGTTTTGTTTTTGTGCTTCCATTTTTGATATATGGAGTATTGACCTTGTTTTTGAGCATTGCTATGTCTTTTATTATCCCCAACTTTTTTGGGGGAAAGTTTAAATCTACTGAAAAATGGTAAGGGTAGTAAAATTAACATCTGAGATTCACCTAGTTTCATCAAATGTTAACGTGTTGGCAGATTTACTTCCTCCCTCTCTCTTTTTTTTTTATTTGGAAGCATTTGAGAGTTAGTTGTAAACATCATTATTTGGAACTTCACCCATAAACACTCCAGTCATGTATCTTGTAAGCATAAGAATATTCTCCTACGTAACTTCAAATATAATTATCACACTCAGAAAATTTATTATCTGTCATCCATACCAAATACAGGGTTTTGCAATGATAGCCCATTATAAATATGTTTTGAGCCAGGATTCCATCATGGGTCATGAATTGCCTTTCTTTTCATATCTCGTTAGTCTTTTCTCTCCAGACTTTTTTCATGGGGTGGGGAGAGGCCACCAGGGGACCCTTGTGGCACTGACAGATTTTGAAGAGGCCAGGACAGTTTGTCTGCAGAATGTCCTCAATTTGGATTTCTTTGATTGTTTTATTACGATTCGAGTCAGGTTAGGTGGTCTATTTTTTTTTTTTTTTGTCAGAGTACCACATAGGTGATATCGTCTACTTCTTACTACATGACATCAGGAGACGCATGGTATTAGTTTGTTGCTGTGGTTTTTAAATAAATATTTCACTACTTTACTTCTCTCTGTTTGGGGTTGGGAAGGGAATCCTGCATGAACTCTCAGCACCACGTTGAGTGGAACCCTTGATGAGCTCTTACTGTTGCACTAGGCTTGCATTAGTCAGGTTGCATTTTTTAAAATACACTGATGATGAAAATCATTTTGAAAATCTCAAACATCCTCCTGAATCCCAGGAAAGTGGTGAGAAATCAAATGTTGATTCTTTTTTTTTTTTTTTGCTTCTTGTTCTTTTTCCTTGTGTAAGGAAGCTCTTTTTTTTTTTTTTTTTCCCATTGTGAATCACTTTAAGATGTCTCATTATACTCATGTGCTGAGATGTGTCCTCCCTTTCTCGAAGTATTGGGTAGTCACATTTTATTCTGAGCAGCGTGCAGTGGGCCCTTTCTGTTTACAACTTTCTCTTTATCACTTTGTGATATATTTTTGCAAAGTTCTTGGCTCTGCCTTCCATGTTACTAATCAAGATATTCAATCCTTGACCCTGTTACTTTGTCCTTGTCCGTCATCACTCCACGTCCCAACGGTGTTCTCACTTTCCTCCTTATTTACTCTGGTCCGTTGGGATCCCTTGCCAACACTTCTCCTTGCCCTGTTTCTCACTTTGTTGTATTTAGTTGGCAAACTCAAATGCTCATTAAGCTCAGTTACCAACACACACTGCCCCTCAGTCCAAACAACTGAATATTGTTAGAGAAAAAAAACCCCACACCTATGCTGACAGTTCTAATTTAAAATTCCCAACCGCAATTAGCCTCTGATGGGCACTCAGTCAGCATTCCTATGATGCTTCTGCAGTGCTTTTGCTGTACCAGTCTCCAAAACAGCTACTTCATACTTTCCCCCTCTCGGCAGACTATCTTACCGCCTACTCTGCCTCTCTGTCAACTTGTAACTTCACCACTTACTTTACTCAGAAAACTGTATCAAGCAGATCTCCCAGCATTGATTAATTAATTCATTTATTCATCCAGTAAATATTTCCAATAAACACTTACTGAATGTGGAGTGCTTTTAGACACTGTAATAGATTTTAGATGCAGCAGGTTATGTTATGATGTTGACAAGATGTGTGGTTTATGTATTATAGAAGTCAATATACATAAAAGTTTATATATAGGAAGAAGTGCTAAATGCTGTGAGAGAATTAGTGAATGTTCTAGGGAAAGATTGTACTTGCGTGAGATACAGATTTGAAAAGACTCCCTAGATGTGGTATCTGATGGAGGTTTTGAGTGATGAAGAGGATTTGGACATCCAGATACAAGCTTTTGGGCAATGGAGGCAGAGAGAGCAGTATGACCAAGTAATAGAGCCAGACACATGCAAGGCCTACTTTACTTCCTGCTTTACTTCCTGTTTCTGTTATGTGATCCTGTTTCTGTTATGTGATCTTTTTGCCTTCAGTATAAAGATGTTTTTAAAAGTAGAAGAGCAAGAAGAAAAACAAAAACTTAAAATGCGAAATGTATTCGCATTTATCAAGCAAAGAGCAGTACATCTGAAGCTTTCCAAAATGAAGGGACTGACAGCCTAGATTGGAATAACTCAGTATTGCACTGAGCTCAAAATGCTCAGCTAAGATGATTAACAGTTCCTGTCTTGAGGGATGGATGAACGATTCTCTCCATGGCATCCAACCTCTCCAATAGGTATCCAAATTCTTTAGTCTATTGGATATGAGAGGCTTTCCTTGAAGAGGTAGCCAACTACACCAAACCTGAAAATCCTGAAATGAAACACACATACTGTAGTAGGCACTTTCCAAACTGGTACCTTGTCTATTTTACGGCATTAGAACCAATCTATCCAACTATGCTTGGTGTTATTTCCTAGTACAGTATTTTCTGTGTGAGTCCTATTTCCCCTGATAAATTAAAGCATCCTTGAGAACACACTCTCCCCATTCACTCAACATCTTGAAATCTGATATTGATCAGAATCAGTACTCATCAATACTCGTTTATCGCTGATTTTTAAAAGAGAGCTATGGCCATGCTTCATTTTTTGGTGATGTTCTGTGTTTGTTTTCCTCAGGCTAAATCCTACTTTAACCTTAAGTCCAGTCTGCTGTAGGTAAAAACAGAACTCTCTTTTTATTTCTTGTGAACCCCCTCCAGAAATACAAAGCTGCCACCAGAAAAGATTATCCAATTTAATCAAACTCATGACACTTTTTTAAGTTAGCAAATATTGTGCATAAACCAATTAGCCAATTTGATACGACTAGGGCAGACGAGCCCTCTAAACTACCCATAAGGTCAACTGACCAGTATTAGCGCTTGATTCAAGGCTTGGTCTGGGAGAAGTTAGGCATTGTGATGCCTCACATTAACCAGGCTGGCTCTGGGGAGAAGAATCGGTCCTTCTTACATGGATGGGACCAACATCTTCTGTGGCATACAGCTCACACATACCCTAGGCTTTAAAACTCTAAATGAAGGTTGGACTTGGTTAGGGCCTAATGGCTTGTGTGCCTAAAGTAATTGGGACATCCATCCAGTGATTCTCCAGGGAAATCTTGGCTGACTCTCTCTGCTCCCCAGAGGCCATCTGCTGCTTTTCTCAGAGAACTTGCTGCCAGCAGCCTGTCCTGGGAGGCTTGTCAGCCAAGAAACTCCCCTTCAGTCTAAATATATTGGATAAAGGAAAATCCCAGCCATGGATGAAGTAGACTCTCCTCCCCTTTTGAATTTTAGGAACATTTTATCAACTTACTCTAAAGGAAGTTGTGTGTGTCTTTTTGCCCTCAAAGGAAAAATTTTATTCAGAAGAATCTTCCCCAAAGAAGTGGGCATTGTTTGGGTACAATCTACTCAGGAGAACTGGCAAGCATAGAGGGTCTTAAGACTGCACGTGTACTCAGAGCCTGCCAGTTCTGTGACTCATGACATGGCAGAGGCTGAGTTGGCAGTGAAACCCTTTCCCAACCAAATGTCTCCTGCCCTCACAATCGAATTCTCTACCCACTTCTGAGATAGTGAGGTCTCTGGAAGTACAAGCAGTCTCTTCCCCATTTAGTTACCTGTGTTCATTTGCAGATGTTTATATTTGCAGATGTATCGATGCATTTTAAACAGCATACGCCAAGTGTGAGCTTCACCATCACTGTCTTGTTTGATGAGAGAAACTTATTCTCGTGCATGATTGTAGCCCTGTTTCACATTTGGAAAATTCTTTATTGAGGCTTCTCTTCAACTCTGGCTCTGACACTGGAATGTAAGAAAAACTAAAGTTTGATTTGAATTCTAGAATACTTCTCTTAAATCCAACCACTTTTTGGCACAAACACTCTGATCATGGTAGAGTGACCCTGAGCCTTCCTTGCCCATTCCTATCCTCACGCTTGTGCTCACGCTGTTCTCCTAGCCTGGAGTTCCCTTCTTCCCCTTGACTAATCTATCCCCTTCCCACCCTTAGAGGCTTCCTTGAAGTATCTGATCCGTTTTCCATGACCCTTCCCTTTGTGGAATCATTGTCAAGTTTGGAGGTTTGGGAAACCAAGTGTAAGACTGCCGGTTGGGCCAGGCCAGTCATGGTATGGTTCTCTTAGTCATGAGAGTAAATATGAGGTCAGAGTTCAGGTTGTCCAGCCAATCAGAGGACGATTTGGGGTCCAGTGTCTATACACGTGGACTAAGAATAATGTTTAGTATGCTGGGCTACTCAGAGAGCAAAAGCAGCAGAGTTTGACATAGGCAAAGAACTCTAGAACAAGAAGGTATTTAGAAATCAGCTTCCAGGACTTCCCTGGCAGTCCAGCGGTTAAGACTCCGCGCTTCCAGTGCAGGGGGCACGGGTTTGATCCCCGGTTGGGGAAGATCCCGCATGCTGCAAGGTGTGGTCAAAAAAACAAAAACAAAAACATAAACTTGTATCTAGAAATCAGCTTCCATCCTTTACAGGAGATCCAGAGGCCAGAGAAGTTAGATGGCATTCCGAAGATCACCAGATTTTGTAAGATGGAGCCAGGACCAGAGCCCAGGTAGTATGGGCTTCCAGAAATTTCATCTGTGTTTCCTTAAGCTACACAGCATCAGGATATTTACAGAGTTTCTGACTCAGTAGGCTTCAAGAATCGGCACTTTTAACAAATACCACAAGTGTGGCCGATGCGTAATAAATTTTGAAAATGGCTGATCTAGGTTTTCTGGTGAATTCTCATTGTTGTGTCATGTGGGATGGACTATTTGACTCGTATTTACTATTTTTAATATTTTGTGTGCTGTACGTATGAGTGATACATACATACATATAAAAGACTAATTTTCTTTTATATATCAAGATTTGGGTGTTCAAATGGACCTTATCCTTTTTAAAATAGTTACTTTGAGAGATTCTGCAATTATCCCACTGGCTTCTATGGAACATATCTAAAAAAATTACTCTCAGAGCCTGGGGCACTTTTATCATCCATGGATCCTTCCGTTTTTTCTTCTCCCTCCCCTCCTTCTCCTGCATAGGAGATTATCCTCCATCCTGGATTAGCCTGATTGTTTCCAGTTGGAGTGATTTATGTTGTTCTACTTCCTGAAAACTGCAGGTTAAGTCTAAAGGCTTGATTAGCACAAGGTTAAACATTGTTAACAAGAAGACCTCATAGGTATTGCTGGATACTGCATATTATATCTCAGAACATCATTGAGCAGGACCCACCAATAATGATGCTAATATAAGATGTCCAGAACTTTCCATCGTCAAGATTTCTCTTTTATTCTTTGCAATTAGCAAGTAATCAATGGGATGGCACTCGACACCTTGGGACTAGTGTTTTCTCCTCACAACATTTTATCCAATGGTTTTGGCTCACCGTTGATGTTCCTCGTCGGAATCAATGCTTTCGTGGGTGGAGCTTCAATTGCAAAATGATGATTTAAAACATTTCTATCATCCCTTCTACTGTAATTAGTTGATATTCTTTTGTAAAGAGGAGCTTTCCCACAACAACTGGGAAAAAATTAAAATTTCTCCTTTAAAGATGTTAAAATGGTAAATTCTTTATGAGAAATATTCCAAGTAGATGAATCAACACACGTTTATCATGTTATTTTGAGCGGTGTTTCGAAGGAGTCAGCTCGCTGGTGATCTGCAGTCATGCATCTGCCCAAGACAGTTATGTGCTTTGGTCAATGACCTCTACGTTTCAAATTCTATTTAAGCCTTGACACCTTAGGTTAAAATGATGCAAAATTCATTAAAGATTACTGAGTCTACAATACCTGGTTTAAGAAGACTCTAATTATGTATTTAGTCAATTACTCTTGAAGATGACCAAGTTAATTCTGTGCATTTTAAGAAGTTTCTCAACTCAGTATTTATGTAACTGGCCTGGAATGAGCAGAATATCAAGTAATTAGTACACATTTTTAAATGCCCAAAATATCCATGTTTAGAAAGTTAATTATGTATTTATGTGCTATGGATGGGTAGGTAACTGCTGGTCATTTTTATAAAGTTCACTGTTTTCTATCTCTGCGGAGTATTACTATGGTTTGTCATGAGCCATAGTGGTAGACCTGTGTCACATCTCCTGTTGCAGACACAGCAGAGGGTCCCTCTTTTCGTTCTGACTAGCATCCGATACATTTCTTATTTGGGCTTCCCCCCCCTTCAAGGAACTGAAGGAAATAAACCTACAGAAGCCAATTGCTTGCTACAGGAAGTGTTATGCTTTCAACTCCCTGAATTCAATGGGAAACAATAGAAACCCAGGGTCAAGTCTGGCAAGGCTCTCTTCTAGATGAGAATGTTAGAATTTATAAGTAAGGCACATTCGTGGAAATTAAAATGAGGCTGTCAGTTCAGATGGGAATACCCAAGATAGATTTTCTCACTTTCTGGATTCTCATCATTCATTGAAAATGGACTTCTTAGGAATTTATTATTTATTTAGTTTCAGATATCTCTATGGTCTTTCATCTAGAAGCATAATATTTTTTAGAAGATTTAAAATAGAAGATCTGTGAGTACTACAGGCTTTTTTTTTTTAATGGGATCGATTAGCAACAGCTGCTAAAATCCTTGAGTGAAATAAGAGAAAAAATTATTTATTGAGCTGACTATGTGCTCTGTAGTGTGCTGATACATTGATGACCAAATAATGAATAGATAATGTTATTCAACAGAAGAAATCTGATCTTTAGAACACAACTGAAAATTATCCTTTACAGGACAGTTGGTTGACTTCAGGGATACAATAGAAGCCAAAAACCACAGTTCCCTTCAGGAACAGTTCTTGCCACAAAATTTTAATACATAATGACTCAATCAAAATTAATTTAATTGACATTTATTGAACTATCAGTATATTGGTTATGACAGGCTAGGCAATGGCTACAGAAACAGACAACTCCAAAATCACCGTGGCTTAACCCAGTAAAAGTTGATGTCTCGCCTACAATGCGAGGTACTGTTCTCAATGTTTTACCTGTATTGTCTTCTTTAATCTTTTCAATGGCTTCTGAAGCAGACGGTGTCCTCATCACCCCCATTTTATAGGGGAGGAAACTGAAGGATGGAGAGATTAAATAATTTGCCCAAGATTGCACAGCTAGACAGTGGAGGAACTGGGCATTGAACTCAGCACTCTGACCCTAGAGCCTTCTCTCTTAACCACTGCACTCTACTTTTTCCTGGTTTAGGCATGGGAGCCAATGAGCTGTTTGATGCGGGGGAAAGAAAACAGACTCATCAAGGAAGTATAAGCAATTCGGCAAGTAGGGATAGCACAGATGTGCACATGGGTAGGTTGGAAACTTATCTCTGCTAGTTATTAGCTATGACCTTGACATTGCCTGTCTGGCTTTAATTTCATCATCTGGAAAATGAGAGTGAATAAAAGCCATTCCATTGCGTGTGTGTGTGCACGCGCGTGCCCACTCATGTACACGTGTGTGCTCATGGATATGAGAGAGACAGAGACAGAGAGAGAGAGAGAGAGCGCGCAAAAGCAGAAGGTCTGATACTTAATAAGGTTTTATTCCTTTGCAATCGTTTCCTTTCAGATTTCATGCAGGGCATTTTAATTGGCCTTTCCAGCTTTCAGATTATAGTTCTTGATACTTGTACGCCTCTCATTTTCTCCTCATCTTCCCCAAAGCAAGTTCCTTAAGTGACTGGGAGACCCAAATCAAGTCTGCTCTCTGAGAACGTGTGCTGTCACCGTGTATCACCGAAGTCCTCAGGAGTAATGATGGCATGAGGAATAATCTATCTATTTATCTATCTATCTATCTATCTATATGCATCTTACAGAAAGGGAACTTACAAAAATGGTTATTTCCTGCTGTGAAATAAAGACAGACTCAGTCTACAGGTATTCAGATACTTGGCCATTTCAGTGACAGGAAAATAAATATCCAGGGAGGGATTTACATCGGAAACTCCCTTCTACTATTTCTGTCTCCAGTGTCTGTCACTGAGATAGTTTTGACTTTTACAAGCCTGGTATTTGGACCGGAGACAGAGGCAGGCGGGGAACCCTTCACGTCCCCATGTTTGTAAGCCCCACACTCACTTCCCACTCAGGGATCCTCCTGCCTAGAATTCCAGCTCCGCCTCCTCTGGGCTAATTACAGAGATTCGGAGCGCCGGCGAGGTGGACACAACTGCCTTAGGAGCTGAGTTTCTTTCTCAGCCATACAATCCTTGTTTATCCAGAGTCTCGAAATATAGGACAGAAACCAGGCTTAGATGCCACTCGTTGTATGCAGGTGGACATCTGGTAGGAGGCAGTGGGAGATATTCTTCCCCAGAGCGGTCTCCATGCAGAGAGCAGACTGTTTGGGTTCTAACACTTTAGGAGGAAAACTGGGTAATTACCCACTGGAAACTGGGTAATTGTGCCTATGGGGTGTATTCCTCAGATAAGAGAGCAGATCAGAGTACCATTCTGTTGTTCTCATTGTTTAAGTCAAAAATTTTAAAAAGTCTTCTCAGATCTAAGTATTTGGTGAGACCACCATGAGGCTTTCCCTAATTTCTCTATCCAGGCTCCTCCACGGGCACTTCATCTGGTCCAAAGGCCAGTGATGGACACCTCCTATTGGTTGTACACTGATTCTTGCTGCCCTATGGGGAAGTATTCAGTTTGAAGAGCCTTAAACATGTTTTCAAGGGGGATGAGTTTGAGTGCAAGTTAGATAAGTCAGTTTAAAACTGAAAGCTATGAGAGAGAAACTTAAATTTGGGGGAATAAACATACACTGGATGTCTTTGAATTGTATGCAATGTGCATAGTGAATATCACCCCACACGCAGACCTAGACAGGGAGGGACTGAATAGCTGTGGGTCTTTCCCTGTCACAAAGATCTCTTTGAACAATGACTCTGGTGACAACTTTCTTTGCCAGTATACTGAAATGCTGAAATAGCCTGGCACCAGGATATATGGCTTAGAAATAAATTTACTTTCTGCTTGGCTTGAACTGGAACTTGAAGAGAAGTCTGTGGAAAGGAGGGGAAATGGGGGGATGCCCCAGGTAGATAGATGAGCAATGGGGGAAGCAGGCCATTTCCTCAGTGACTAGTGTTTGTAGGAAGTAGTTGAAGGTAGATTTGAAAAAGTCGACGGGATTCAGGTTTGACTGATACGCCTAGAGATATAGGGTATCCCATGGGTTTGCACATTAGAATCCTCTTGGGAGATTAACAAAGATATCATTAGTTGGCTCCAACTTCCATAGATACAAAGTCTGTGGGTGGGCAACCCAGGCATCTGTATTTTTTTAAGCACCCCATCATGCTAATGGTAGCCTGCATTGAGAACCAGTGTCATAAGCAAAGAGAAGCCAGTGAACATGGGATCGGGGTTTATGTGTGTTGTAGTTTAGGGTGAACCTGCTGATCTCCAAGTGCTATGGCGTGTGAGGGACTGATGGGGCTTGTAGATGTTCGTGTGAACAATTCTTAAAATGTTATACTCACAGTTATTTTTATTACTTGTAGGGAGGTGATTAGAGATGGCTCAGTATTCGAGCTTATGAATTGAGTTTAAGAAATTAAATACTACTCATTTGTGCATGCGAATACTTTCTATTATGAGTATGTTTGTTTATTGACGGGGCAGAGTCTCACAGCCATGGGAAGAAAAATTGCTTACCTTGGCTCTAACCTGTTACACTGGCTTGCTCTTCCTCTGATGTGTTTTTAGTGCCACGCCTACCCATCCATCCTCATTTTCCTTTAGGAATTTGGTGTTGTGCCATGTGTCCAGGAAGGGTTCAGTAGATGTTAATTAACTCTGATTTCCAAGGAGGGAAATTCTACAGAGAATGCTGATCAGTTCCTTCTTTTTTTGTGCTGGAGATAAAACAAGAAAAATCGCAGCAGTAGAAAGTATCTGTTGAGTCTGAATGTGTGTGTGTGTGTGTGTGTGTGTGTGTGTGTGTGTGTGTGTAACCTGCTTCCATTAATAAGAAGAGAGGGTTGGGCCATAATTTGTGAGGTTAATGAATGATCTGGATCTTAGCCTGCTTCTCCACCACCAGGGGCTGGAAAGGGGAGTCAGTTGAAGAGCAGCAGAGTAGATTTTTCTCAGTGTGCCGTAGGTTGTATGTTACACCTCTCACCTTCCCTTCATGTCCTGACTTTTGAACCGGTAATTCAAATCTCCATTTCCTTAAATTACCTTTATTCTTCTTCCCAATGCAATCTGGCTTTGTCGCCAGAATTGCAAATTATTTTCTTCCTTACCCAGTTGTTTCTTATTTTGGAACACGACGTTGCAATCTATTGTCACCCAAGCTAAAGCCTGAAAGTCGTCCTAATCTTCCTCTTCTTCACCTCCATTCCCACAGCCATTGCCAGTTCAAGGTCCTCTTTCTCACATTGCCCTGCATCTAGCCTCTCCTACCTCCAATCTGCCCCCTGATTCCTCTGTGCACGACTCATTTTTCTCAAGCACCTGTAGGAAGAACTTTCTTGAAATATCTATATGCTTTCTAATCCCATCAACACCTGTCTGCCCTTCCCTTGTTGGTCTTGCAGAAGTCATGACCCCATATCAGAGATTCAGCCCTGCTACATTCCCATACAGAAAAACTTCTTGTTAATGTTTAGGACATCTGCAAACCCCACAAAGCAAAACTTCAAAAGTGGGACATCTGGAGGAGATGCAGCTGCTGTGGGTGGAAAATCTCTGATTCCTCTACTGGAGTGGGGACGAGCAGAGACAGTTTGAGGTTTTCTCCCCACTGGGTATGTGACAAACCCCATTCATGGTGTGAGATTATTCAATAGTACATTTGAATTTCTCTCCCAAGTTCATTTTTGCTGCCCCCAAGAAATTTTATTTTCATCTAGGATCCTAGAAGAACCTTACCTTCTTCCTCTGGACTCCAATGTGGTAGATTTAACTCAGCCATCTCTTCTCTTTTTTCTTTGTTTGTTTTCGTTTCTTTGTTTTTTGTCATCATCTCAGGCTCAAGATTAATAAAATAATGGTGTGTATATAGAACTAAAAGTTGTCGGTTTTAGACCCCATGGAGATACAGATTTAGGGATTGTGCAGTGATTAGTAATTCTTTACTACATGAGCATTCCCTTTTTTTTTTTTTTTTAGTTTATACACTTTATTCTTCTTAGCCATCCTCCAGAAAGGTCAAGAGTTAATTCTCTCCTAAATTTCTCTCTTAAATACAATCCATGCCCCATTCATGGAAGCAAAACAGTTTTTCTCTTAGGTTGGTGTTTCCTCCTAAGGCTCTCCTATGCCTTAATATCAGGGAGTTCATAAAATCAACACCCTTAGATTTTAATTTGGGGTATCCTGTAGGATTCTACAGCCCTAGAGAGCAGAGCAGAGGACATGGCTGTGTCTTTGTTTTTCCTCTCTCTTTTTTCAGGCATTTGTACATGGAAAACAACTAGGAAGAAAATCTGGGTATTCAATGCCTATCTGCTGGCAACAGAACTGGGCAACCATTTTATTCAATTGAAAATTACTACTATTGGCCTTCAATGCATTCCTTCATCTTGGTGGGAATAAAGAAATCTGGTAAAGTATGAACATGTATATTTGTGGCCTGATTCATCCATTAAAATAGATTAGGACTTTGTACTCGTGCCTTGAATCTTTGTTAGGGAGTTGGTGGCCTTCAGGACTTGACATGAGGAATAAGTATTTTCAAATACTCATAACTGATGAGTGCAAAGAACTGCCTTTAGATGTCCCGTGTGTTTTGATCAATTGCTTAAAGGTATGTGACTGCCTGAATGACATAATGCTCTCCCCAAGACACAACTGCATTTTCCATGGACAACTGAGAAGTGGCAGTATCCACTGGTGCCTTCTGGGGGAATTGTTTAAGGTCAGAAGTCCAGCTCTCTTATGGTAGAGACAAATAAAATTCTTTGTGGGGGGGCTTCCCTGGTGGCACAGTGGTTGGGAGTCCGCCTGCCGATGCAGGGGACATGGGTTCGTGCCCTGGTCCGGGGAGATCCCACATGCTGCGGAGCGGCTGGGCCCGTGAGCCATGGCCGCTGAGCCTGCGTGTCCGGAGCCTGTGTTCTGCAATGGGAGAGGCCACAACAGTGAGGGGAAAGGCCATAGCAGTGAGAGGCCTGCGTACCACAAAAAAAAAAAAAAAAATTCTTTGTGGGGTTACAAAATGTACTGAGGGCAGGGATATGGGTAGATATATCTTGAAATCTATTCATGTGCTTTTATGCAGAAGCGGGTTTCTCCAGTGTTGCACCTGAGATGAAATCTCAAGCTGGTCTCATTCAGCCTCCAACTCCCTGCCCTCTCCTCTAAGTTGAGGTGTGAAGGTACTCTCCTCTATGGGGTCAAGGTCTCACTTCCTTGAGGCTTACAAGTGTCCTAGACTTTTGAAGATGGGGGCTGTTCCACATAGGGGAATTTGGCTGAATGGGGCAGTCTGGAGGCCTCGGCATGTTCCACGCTGTCCAAGTGCAGGCAATTATGCACGAGATGTCCTTGAGGGACAGCTCGAGCAGCCCCCCTGGGGAAGCAACACTGGTGATGCTCACTCAACTGGGGACAATCAGAGGAGGCAGGATTAGCTCCCTCCAAGTTCCCTGGCTCTGGCCATTGGAGGTGCTCACTCAGAGGCTGGGTTCTCTCTCCAGGTTGAGTCCCACTTCTCCAAGTGGTCCTTTAGGTTCAGGGAGCCCCATTGGTCTCCTCACCGCCCAGAAATTTTGTAGAATGCCTATCTGGGCAACACAGTGTTCTTTCTTATACTTCTTTTTTTTTAATAAATTTATTTATTTTATTTATTTATTTTTGGCTGCGTTGGATCTTTGTTGCTGCACATAGGCTTTCTCTAGTTGTGGTGAGCAGGGGCTACTCTTTGTTGTGGCGCACGGGCTTCTCATTGCGGTGGCTTCTCTTGTTGTGGAGCAGGGGCTCCAGTCGCACGGGCTTCAGTAGTTGTGGCTTGAGGGCTCAGTAGTTGTGGCGCACAGTCCTAACTTCTCCGAGGCAGGTGGGATCTTCCCGGACCAGGGCTCAAATCCATGTCCCCTGTACTGGCAGCAGATTCCTAACCACTGCACCACCAGGGAAGCCTCTTCTACTTCTTTTCTATTCTCTTCTCAGTTTGTTTATGGATAAACTTTTGAGTTGCCCTATGGGTGTATTAACACTTCTGGATTGGACCCAATCATCTCGTCCTTGTTATTTTATCATCATTTCAGAGAGACTCTAGATTGATGAAAGAATGTTGTATGGGACTAGTGAGTTATTGGTCTTAAGCCATGTGGGCGGTGAGGATAGTGATTCAGGGACTAGGCAGTAATTAGTAATTCTTTACTGTGTTCTCACACATTCTGCCAGCTCTATCCGGGCTTTGCCTTTTGATATGCAAAAACTTTTTCTCCTCTCAAAATCTTGGTTCTTGAAAATTAAAAGCAGTGACTTTCACTGATATTTTAGAAGTTGAAAGCTGAAATGGACTCTTTCATGTTGCTTTCTTACTACAAAAATCCTAATTCTCTCTGAAGCAGAGGGGACCTCTGATTGAGTTATCATTTCCATGCACAGGAATCTGTTCCGATTGCTCTCTGTCTTCTAACTCTTTCTAGCTCCTCAGTGTCTATAAGATAAAGTCCCAACTCCAAAGAGATTTAAAGGCATTTGTGGTCTGCATCACACTTCTTTCCAGCCTCATATCCTGCCTCCCTCCCAGGCTCCCTTTGCTGCAGTCATTTCCCAAAGATGCCTCACTTCCTCACAACATCATCCCTTTGTTCATGTTTATTCTCCACTATGGTACATTTCTGACCCTTCTCCATTTGGTGAGCTCTTATTTAGTCTTTAAGGCCCAAGTCTGATATTATTTCTCCTATGAAATATTTATGCATTCTCCATGTAGATTTAAACTCATCCCTCCATCCTCTGAAAGCATACTATTTACCACAAAAGCATAGCATCTATCACATGCTATAATAATTAACTACAGCCTTCCTCACTATACTGTCAACTCCTGAGACAGAGACTATATCTGATTAATCTTTGCAAGTGTAGTATCTACCATGGAGACTAGTAGAGAGTTGATTCTCCATAAAAGTTTGTTGAGTTAGATACTAGAGAATTCTTTACAATAAAAATGTGTTTGGATTATGTTAATTTGGAATTTATGAGTTAGAGTGTTATTGCCATTTATAAGCAAACAACTAATATACTAATTAAAATTAATCCCTCTATTCATTAAAGCAGGTCCCTAATGCATTTCACTTGTCAGTCCTAGAGTTACTGTATGAATTTGAAATTTGTAAGCTTAATTTGTTTAAAAACCCCATCATTTACAAATTGGTTATTCTTCTCATTAGTACAAATTTAAGAGATTTTAAGATATTCCCACCTGGAGATATGCCATTTCCAGACCTATAATCAGTCATGAGGATCTCATGAAAACCCAATAGCTCTTCTGGCCACTGAACTGAGTTTCATTTGCTGAGCTTTCTGAAGGAGAGGGACAGAGTTTTGCCACCACATTCTACAGAAATATTCCTGATTCATCATTGGGTTAAGTCATAATTCCCTTATGAAATGAATTACCAGTGTGTCCACTTGGGTTCCCAGCCCCTCCTAGGGGACTTCAAGCCAATACCATCTGAGAGGACTTTGAAGCTGTCACTTAAGATTTGCATCTGCAGTGAGAAATCTTCCATTCCAAACATGGTCTGTATTTGGTTCAGACAAAGTGTCTTTTTGGTCATGATTCTTCAGAAATGTTGCCCTCCAAGTGGCTGTTCATTTTCATCTAGTTGTTCCTTTGAGAAACAGATGATGAAGGAATGGGGGTTTTAATTCGTGACTTCAGGAGATTGTCCTACTTCCTGAAGTCACACTATAGTGAAGACAGTCAAGGACAACAGTGTAGTCATATAGGTCTACGTCAGTCATGATCATTCTGCAAAGGGAGGAACCCTCCCCCTCCAAAGTTATGTGCTCTGTGCCAACAAAGGCATGCTCTGCATGGGCAGTGAATGCCAAGTGATGGGAACAGATGTAATGGAATTATTCCAGCAGTATTTTTTCCATACTTTAAAAGTCATAGAGAATAAAAAGTAATAGGACTTCAACCTCCATTTTAGAATCAGCCTGATTATTTTAATTATAAGAGAAAAGAATTCAGTTCTATAAGTACCTAGGAGGCATGGTTCTGTTCTCTTCTGGTCACCATTTGCTATTCTCAGAAAGAGTATGAAAGAACCTTGAGGTTACTTCTGAGTTCCAACTGCTGGGGTAATTGTTTTGATCGCCATGATTTCTAGATTCTAGACCTTAGCAAGCTTGGACTCTAAGACCTGATAGTTACGTTTTTCCTTATTTGATGTCAAAGTTTCCAGACCCTTGGATAGTTATTGACCTTAGGTAATCAGGGAAATGCTCACCTCTATCTTGACTTCCTGATTTCCTGAAACCTTTTCTCACCCTGTCCCACCTTGACTCACTGTGGCCCATTGTGACTCACTTTGATGTTTTGGCAAAGGCTGTGACATTAACCATCAGGGTGCTGATTTAGAACCTGGGCTTCCTTTCTAAATTGTTCCCAAATCTGACCCGTTCTTCTGATCTTCTCCTATCCTCTGGCACTTACGCTTGATGTGATGCTTTGTAAGTTGGCGGCCTCTGGAGCAGACACAGAGGTAATGGCACATAACTATGATGAGCAGAGGCCTTTCTTAAGGTTGTGAATTTCAATGCAGGGAATCATATGTCTAGCTATGGCAGCAAATTAAGGAACAGCAATGTCGAGAAGACATGATACTCACATTCATTTGTTGGTGCCGATTTTGTGTGTGAAACTAGCTGTAAAATCTGACATTTTCTTTCAACCTCTCTATTTCACCACATCCTACTTTCCATTGCATCCTAGTAGCACAACAAGTAAACTACTTAGATAAATTAAGTTTGCTCTTCAATCATAAAACATTGTTTAAGTATTTTTTTGATAGAAGCCTTTCTTTCATATATTACGCAAAGCCCTGTCTTCCTAAAGAGGGTATGTTAAATGAAATTTAAGTTTTTTTTTAAAAATTCAAGTTCATCATTTCAAATGCCTCTGATATAATTGTTGCTTAGTTTTTATTGCTTTTATGTTCCCTGAAACCTTCACAGACTCACTTTTCTGTTGCTATGTAACAAATGTCCCCAAACTGAGTGGCTTACGACAATAATCATTTCACTATCTCTCATGATTTTGTGAGTTGACGGGGCTCACCTGTGTGGTTCTTCTGTTCCATGTAATGTGATGGGGGCTGCATCCTGGGGGCTTGACTTGGCTGAACATCCAAGATAACTTCCTTCCATGGCTGGTGCTGGCTTTGCTGGGAACTCAGCTGGGGCTGTTGATCAGAGGGACTCTGTTCTCATCCATGTGGTCTCTCTAGGCAATTTGGGCTTCTCACAGCATGTCCACTGCGTTTCAAGAGAGCAACCTAACAGGTAAAAGTGAAAGCTGCAAGTCTCTTAAGGCCCTGCTCCAAAGATACACAGTGTCACATCCATCAAATCCTATTGGTCAAAGTGAGTCACAAGGCCAATCCAAATTCAATTAGGGTGCCATCTTTGAGGACTTGTTAGTAAAA
Organism: Phocoena phocoena; assembly: GCF_963924675.1. Taxonomy (NCBI): domain Eukaryota; kingdom Metazoa; phylum Chordata; class Mammalia; order Artiodactyla; family Phocoenidae; genus Phocoena; species Phocoena phocoena. Next base: position 18,497,983 of record NC_089231.1, read on the forward strand.
ATATCAAGCAAGTTTTCTTCTAGCAATAAAGCCCTAATTTCTGGAGGGATTACCCTAGTGGCTCAGACCCAGTTAGACTGTCTGTTGCTTCCAGTTTTGATCCCTGGTCCCTCGACTTTCTCTTTGTAGCTGAATACAACCGAGGTATCAGAGTCAGTCATTGGCCTCTGACCTTCTTGTCTAATGCATCTAGTTGACTACAAATTAGATGCTCCTCAGCTTCTTCCATGCTAACTGCCTAAACCATCCTTAGATATTTTCCCCTTTCCCTGTCTCTCTCAATGTCAACTCCCCACTTGCTGGGCCTCCTCTTATTCACTGAAAAATCTGATTTCTCCTTCTGGGATCTGTTTGACTTGGATCCAAATATCAGTCTGAACTGACTCACTACTACCTGAGTTCCACTAATGCAAGAGCTTTGCTTGGAGGCTGAACTTAGTTGCCTAGAACCTGTGTCTGCCTATGTAAGGGTGGTCACTAGATCTGATTTTTTTCTAATGCAGTTTAATTCTGAAAACAATAAAATTGTTGGCCAGGTCATATTTGCTATTTATTTATTTCAGAGTGCCCAGGTCCCCTCCCCAGGGCCCAGTTGGTCATGCTGAGATAGCTACATATGTTTATGCTCCTTCCTCTGTGGCAGTATTCCCCTAGCACCTTATTTATGTTGACTCTGGCATGTCAGCTTGTAAAACCAAAGAATCTTTGCAGTAAAATAATCTTGCAAAGGTCAGTCATACCTTTAACACTGGTCCTCTTTCACCAATTTAGGAATATCCACCCTCTTAAAAAAACGCTAGCATTCTATAACACAGGCTTCTGGGTCATGTCTATTCATCTTATTTCATTCCCTTCCAAAAGAAACAGAACACGGGTTGGCATAAGGTGGATGTAGAATGTTTATGTAATGACATAGTTATTTTAAGATGTCTGACTAGGAAGCAGCTTGTTGCTGCTAAAACGCTTAAAAGAACACCCCAAACTGCCAGGACGGACTATTAACAAAATGTCATTTGAGCATGCATGATGCCTATGTGTATATCTTTAATTATTGAAGTCACATTTATTAATAGATTTCTTTAACCTCATATTCTAGACAGGTCCCAATTTCAATGAGTGAATTCTTCCTGTCTAAATGTTCCTAGTACCAGATAGTGAAAGCAGAATAATACCCTAACCCTGATTTCCCATGGTCCACTCAGATAACCAATAAACATTTAATGGTGTACAAACTGAGTGTCCACTGATGAATATGTATTTTCTGCAACAGTGATTCCAAAGAGTAGATAATGCATATTTATTGATTTGATTTGAATTCTAACCCAATTCAGTGGTAACTCATCTTGTAATTCATGGCATTGTACACTAATATAGTACAATATTTCAAGTGTTAAGTATGTGTCAAACACTACTCCAAGTCTTTTACATGTATTATCACTTTTGATACTCATGACAAACCCATGAGGTAGGTTAGGTACCATTATTATCCTTCCTTTATAGACAAGAAAACTGAGGCACAGGGGGTTAACTAACTGTATCGTGTAGCATTGACAATGCCTCTGTCTTACCAATATGTAATTCAACAACAAAAAACTCAGCATAAATCTCATAGGTGTCTCATCATAAGCAACTTTATTATTCTTTTCTAGTACCTAGAGAGATGTGGGTTTGAAGAAGCAGGAGTGAAAAGGGCAGGGCAGGAGACATGGCCGAAGTTTACAAACTCTTCTTATGAACTCTTTCTGTAGAGGATAGAGGCTCATAAACTTATATGAGTGTGTATGTGTGATACATACACACACACACATGTATATGTTCTTTAACACCATACACTTACAAGTATGTATCAGTATTATGAATGGGCCAAAAAGTCTTGCCCAAAATAGGAAAGTCTTTAAAGATTATAAAACATTTCTTAAATAAAGGAGGCTTGCTCTAATGAATCAAATGAAGAATTATAAGGGCTTGTGTTTAAATCTAATGAGAATCATTTAACGGGCCTTGAGAAACCATCAGATCTTGGTTTGTGCCACCATTAAGCCAGCCAGGCTGTATCTATGGTCTCTTTAACTCTGACATTTTTGTGAATGTATAACTATGAGGAAAAGTGAGAACAGCATATATACCATCTTTGCCTGCAGAGGATGTGTTTACCCTATTTGTCTGAAGCAGATTTTATGACTTTGGTGGCTTTGGAGAGCTCGAAATAGTTTTCCCACTATGGGAAAAGCCGAAAAAGTTACACTTTTGGCTACCCTCTGTTTCTACATGGGACACCTGCCAATGTATTTATATATATGGAGACATCTTTTTAATTTGTGTGTGGACTGTGTTCCAAGTAGCATCCTTTGCTACCCCTGCTCCTTGACTACTTGCAGGTCCTGGAGCTGCCTGCCCCCATCTCCCCATATTTAGGTACTTATTTACTGTCATTGTCTGCCCAGTGGCCTTGTTGTCACAGCCCAGCAAGCCCTGGGTCTGGATCCCCTTCCAGTGCCACATGTGAGTGGATTCTTTTGCCTTATAAATTATTCCCATAAAGATTATTCCCATAAATGCCATTTCCATGACTGGGGAAAGGGGAGAGATTTCCGAGTTAACTGTATCTTCTACGTTCTGCTGTTCAAGGTTCTTGGTAGAAATTCAGTAGGTTTGATTCATCTGCTTCCGAGCAGAAGGAAGAGAAGGCCAATATATCTGTGCTATTTGCTTTGGCAATATTAGGTGTTAGTATTGTTGTTTAGCTTAAAAGTCCCCCAAAACATTAATGCCAAATTGTCAGGACATAAAAGCCTTAGAGAATGATTACATTCAGACACCAATAAATCCTCATAGATGCTCAAATAATAATATTGTAAAGTAGATCATAATCTCAAATTTTTTCCTGGGCTTCCAAAGCAAAACTTCTCCAAGTCCTTTTCAAACCCTGCTTTAAAAGCTTTGACCCACCCTCTGGAATCTCTTGGATCAAACAGAAAATAACCCAGAGTAAAATCCCACACACTGGACTCCAAGTGCTTTCTGTGAGCAAGGCTTGATTCTATTGGATTGCTAGCAAGATGACTACAGTTCTTTTGTACTTTTAAAATAAACAAATATGTTTCATGGAAGCAAAAGATCTGGAAGCACTGTTAGAAGTATTGAAGTCTAGCCTACTGAAAGCAGTTAGAGGTCAGCTGAAGGTTGGCTTGTCTTTCCTAGGACATTTTTCTAGGCTGGGAGCCGCCCAAAGAGGAAAACACAATTCCATATTTGCTGTTGGGACACAGACGGACAGCATACAAGCTATGCATCTTTATTAGCAGCCACTGTGATGCAGCTGGAAGGGGAGCAGGAAAAGACTGTCATCAGGTTTCATCGCCTGTCCTAGGACAAGGTGTATGGCTCTGCCTCAAGCGCATGGCTTGGGCAAGGATGTCAGAGATGGATGAACATCATTACGTGAGTGTGTGGTCAGCACTCCCGATATGGAAGCCTCATCCCTTTCTCTTGATTTGCTGAGGGCATTCATCAAGACCTCCGTGGGGAAAACTGCCACTGTTGACCAGAAACACCCTCATTACTGGTGTTGTTTCCTGTTGTTGAGCATGTTCTGCAATTTACATTTTATTGTTTTAGCTGAGGCAGGGCCAGGGTTGACAAAATGTGAGTTTTTCATTAGTGGTCTCATTGTCCTACCCTTCCTGTTCTGATAAAGAGGCTGATGATCCAGAGGCTTATACCTGACTACTCTATTGATGCCCATCTCCCACTGCTATATCCCTGGACATTAATGGTACAGAAGCAGTGGGCAGCAAGGGTTACCCCTGGCCTCTTGCAGCTGTCCCCCTGAATTGGCTCTCCGCTTACCACCTACTGACGGCACTCACTTAGGTGGGAGTGAGTGTACTGAGCACATTGCCAGGACGAGTATGGGGCTTACCCAGTATGTATTATAAAGTTTACAAGGTTTGTTTTGTTTTTGTTTCTCCCATTCTCCTTTTGTGGAACCTTTCACTCTGGGCCCACAAAGTTTTGCTAATAACAAATGAAATCTTAAAGAAAACCCATCTCCTGTGTGAGTAGGAGGGGAATTTATTTTGAAAGTTATAGTTCATTTTCAGGAGTATTTAGTGCATTTTCAGGTGCATTTGGCCCAAATTGTCATCCGTTTTCAGGAGTATTTAGTCCATTTTCAGGCATACTTAGTCGAAATTTTAGTCCAACTCCAGGAGTACTTAGTCCAACTTTTAGTCCATTTTTAGGAGTATTTATATTTTTAAGGAGGCTACCTGGAAAGGGCAATGCTTATTGCAAACGATCATTCAGTAATAATCAAATTCTGGGTATTACCAAGGAAATAAATTTATTCAGGGATGGACTCCACTCATGTTAGATGGATGACTGTCTTTTTTATTTTTTAATTTTTTATTTTTTTGCGGTACGCGGGCCTCTCACTGCCGTGGCCTCTCCCGTCGCGGAGCACAGGCTCCAGACGCGCAGGCTCAGCGGCCATGGCCCACGGGCCCAGCCGCTCCGCGGCATGTGGGATCTTCCCAGACCGGGGCACGAACCCGTGTCCCCCGCATCGGCAGGCGGCCTCTCAACCACTGCACCACCAGGGAAGCCCGACTGCCATTTTTAAAAACCAATATGGCACATAGGACTGGAAAGTGTCTTCTGCCAATTTTGTTTTCAAGTCTACTTTTTATCCACCCTTCACAGCCATATTTCTGTTCTACTTAACAACAAAAGCAACCCCCCCAAATCCCCCCCAAAAAACAAAACACACTGGAAGCCAATAATTGTACAGGGGGTCCAGGAAGACAAGAAGTGAAACTATTGAAGAAAGATATTAAGTGGCTAAAGCATGAGGGTGACTTGTGTTTATTTAGGGACGATCTGGATGCTTTACACCTGGAGCAGAAAGCATCCCATTAATAGGACTTGTCCAGATGATGAAAAAACAGTTATAATGTGGGCCTAACTCCACTTTCCTGATGAGGAGAAATTTAACAGAACTTATCCCTGAGGGCTTACCTTTCAGCTATTTGTACCACTTATTTCATTTAAATACTTCCAAGGTATGTAAAAAAAGACATGATCTATTTCAAAAAGTGCAATTTACGCTCCCAAGGCGTCCCATATTAGCTAGCACTTTGGCAAAAAATAAGCAGACCAGTAGGAAAGGAGATGACAGTGAAAAAAGAGTGAGTGTGGGCATAGATAGTAAATGGGTCAGGTTAAAATTAAATTAATTCACTGTCTTTATGTTCTATGTTAAACCAGAAATCCATGAAAGTTAGATGCACAGAAATAATGTTCAATGTCTTTCATTCAAAGTTTCCACAGTATTTTTTCTGGTTAAAGATGTTAAACTTAATATGTGGAATTTTTTGAAAGGAAAAAAGACTGAGCTTAAGTTAAATGTTTCTTTTGTTTTTTCTAATTATGAAATAATGCATGCGTTTTATAAAAAACAGTAATTACAATATAAAAAAAATTAAAATGACAATAATCTCACTACCAAGAAATAAGAACTGCTAATATTTTGATATATTTCCTTCTAAGCATTTTCTTGCATGCATGTGCACATAAAAACACACACATATATGTTTCACAGAAGTAAATATTCTGTATTTCGTTTTGAAGTCTTTTTTGAATATAATTAGAATATTAGAATATCCCCATACCATTTTACATATTCTTTAAACAAGAGTCCACTTAATGTTCTTTTATTACACATTGAGATCAGTCCTTATTTTTTTATACCATAATAAAAGCTATGATGAACATCCTAGTACAACAATTGTTGTACATTTATTTATTATTTTATTGAACTTTTAAAAAAATATATTCTGTGCAACATCAATTTTATCTTTTTCTGATTTAGGGTGTATGTTTTTCTTATTATGTTGTAATTGTTCTTTATACGTTTATGATATCAACATTTGGTTAATATTTGTTGCAAATGTTTCCCCGATTTGTCATGTATCTTTTACATTTTGATGCTTTTATTCACATACAGAATTTGTGCCAAATTTATTGAGTTTTCTTTTGGTGTTTCTTCCATTGCTTTTAAGTTTTGAAAGTCATCACTCCAAGATCAATAAAATATTCACCTACATTTTCTCCTCATTTTGAAAATTATGGATGAACTTGTTGCTTACTGTTTTTAAAGAGACAATGGAGAAATATAATATAAAAACAGAGGTGCTTTTGTTTCCCACCCCCTCCTTTCTATCAGTCCTGATCCACGGATGCTCCCCCAATTTTTGATGATTTTACTTTTTACGTTTCATTAATTAACATCAGCTGGAATTTATTTTGTTGTGTGGTCTGAGGTGAAAACCTTATTTGAACATTTTTTTGTTCTTCCAGATAATGAGCCAATTTTCCCAACACCATTGTTGAATAATTCATTCCTTCCTCCTTGGCTTGTGAAGGCCCATATTTTTTGAGTTACAAAGACAGGAAACTCACAATGACATTATGCAACAGAAATAACCTGCCTTTAGTGCTTGAATACATGACTAGCTAAGCATGTGGTGATTATACAGCTACACTCTGTGTAGAGGCAGACCATGTCGCCGTAGGGCAAGCAATTGGATTGTCCATTTTTAACAGAATGTTCTCATTTGCTGAACCACACAAGTCTTTCATTTTTCAGTTCAGTTCAGTTCAATTCAACTGACTTAATTTCAACCAGTGTTTATTAAATGCTTATTATATGCATTCACTGTAGTATGTGAATTATGGTTGATCCAGTTTTGGATTTCAACCCAGCCCATTAGTAACTTGTCTAATAACTCAGGCAAAAGCCAAATAAAATTCCCCAGACAATTCTGGAAGAAAAGGAGGAGGCTTTGCTGAAATAATTTTAAATGAAGATCTCTAGGATTTGAACTGATAGCTTTTAGGGCTGCAGGGTGCCTTCGTGTTCTCATCTCAAAAGCCAACAATGACAAACCTCTGCCAGGGGAGCAGACTGAAAGCTTATAAGCACTATTGAGCTAAATAAATAAATAAAGCAACATATGTAAGTCAAGGAGACACATTCCTTTCCCCATATAAAAACATAGGAAGACAAAGATGCCTGCTATGCCCGGATAACTACCCATAGTTCATCAAGTGCAGAGGAGCGGGCAGAAACAACATTCATATCACAGATGCCACATGAGTGTCTAAAATAATCATGTCCACAAATATTCTATTTTATTTGTATTTCTATTGCTTATCTTTTCTTTTCATCATGTTAGTATTCATCTTTTCATAGAATGGTATAAAAACAACCTGATGAGATTATATATTTTTGTGGTTCCTATTAGAGAAAACAAAATTATTCATATGATCCCATTAGAGTATGACAGAAAACTGCTGACAGGATGGAAATGTAACAAAGGTGTGTTTCTTCTGTTTGTAGTTACACTGCCTTTTTTCTTTATCACTCCTGACATGTTGCCTATCACACCAGGCAGAGTACAGGAGACTGGGCAATGTTATCTGAAAACTTCATTCCTCCAGGGAGTTCAGGAGCACCTGCTAATCGCCCCACACCACTGCGTTTGCCTTCACCCTCTTCCTCCTGGGATCTCCATGGGGCAAAAGTTCCCACAATCCACGTGATGATTTTTTTCAGTTTACTCAACATCATTGTTTTGAAATTTAGTTACAAGAATATTTTTTTAAACACAATGTATTTTTACTACCTAATATTCAGCATGCTTGCAACTTTATGTTTATTTGTGTGAATAGTGTCAGTTTTATTGTATAAATTCAGTATGGAGAATTTTGTGTATTCTGGTGTTTAAAACGGTGCCCATAATGGGAGCTCAATAATTATTTATTGACTGAATGTTGAATGAACCAATTATAGGAAAGACATTTTGCTGGAGATAGGGAGACACAAAGATGTGTGACATATTGTTTCTATCCTCAAAGTACTTACAGTAGAACTGGGAGCCATGACAGACACAAAATGAAATAGGAGGAGAAGCCAATAATACAAGAGATGTCTTTCAAAAGCACACAAAGTATCCAATTAAAGGTACCACAGTCTGTGCTTGTATCAGAGACAGTGTTTAACAAATGAAACACTCCTACACATTTTTCATCCCCCCTCATAGTTAACAGGACCAAGCCAGTAGTGCTAGCTCCATTCCATGGAATGTGAATGCAGTTTTGTGTGGCTCTTCAGGGTGGAGGCCAGTATGACCCTTCCATCTTGCTCTTCCTCTGCTGGGGCAAACTTAGAGACCATGGCATAGCTATGATATGCAAGCAGCCTGGATCCCTGAGTCACCACTTGGAGGACTGGTGCCCTGTGAAGTCACTCAATCCACCACATCCTATGATGTGAACCAGAGACAAACCTTTATATTAAGCCATTGATTTGCTTGTGTGACAGCTAGAGTGAAATATCCTAATAAAATATCATTTTCAGGAGGTTGGAAGGTCATAGAAGGCTTCTGAAAGTGGTGGATTAAGGCTGGACTTTACTCAGTGCTTAAAAATTGCTAAAACTAAGGAAGAGCCAATTTTTTTTTTTTTTTTTTGGAGAAATAGAAAAAAATCCATCTTAAATTTCATATGGAATCTGAAGGGACCCTGAATAGTCAAAACAGTCTAAAAAGAAGGACAAAGCTGTATTTCTCACATTTCCTCATTTCAAAACTTAATTCAAAGCTAGAGTAATCAAAACAGTATGGTAGCGGCATAAAGACAGACATAGATATCAATGGAATAAAACTGAGAACCCACAAATGTACTCTCACGTATGTGCTCAAACGATTTTTGACAAGGATACCACAATGATTCAGTGGGGAAAGAACTGTCTTTTCAACAAACGTAAAGTAAATATCCACATGCAAAAGAATGAAATCAGTCCCTTACCTTGCATCATATACAAAAATAGATGTAAAATGGGTCAAAGACCTAAATGTTAAGAGCTAAAACTATAAAACTTAGAAGAAAAAATATGAGAAAAGTGTTATGACATTGGATTCGGCAATGATTCCTTAGATATGACACCAAAAGCACAGGCAACAAGGGAAATAATCAATTGGACTGTATAACAATTTTTAAACTTCTATACATCAAAGGAAGCTATCAACAGAGTGAAAGGACAGCTTACAAAGTGGGAGAAAACATTTGCAAATCATATGTCTGATTAGGTGTTAATATCCAGAGTACGTAAAGAACTCATACAAATAACAACAAAAACACATACACACACATAACAACAACAGCAACCCATTAAAAAATGGGCAAAAGATTTGAATAGACACTTCTCCAACAAAGATGTACAAATGGCCAATAAGTACATGAAAAGATGCTTAACACCACTAATCATTAGGGAAATGCAAATCATTAGGATGACATTAGGATGACACCCGTTAGGATGGATACCATTCAAGAATGAAAAACAGAAAATAGTGTAGACAAGAATGTGGATAAATTGTATCCCTTCTCCACTGTTTGTGGGAATGAAAAATGGTGTAGCTGCTGTTGGAAACATATGGAGTTTCCTCGGAAAAATTTAAAATGGAACTACTATATGATAGAACAGTTCCACTTCTGGGTATATACCCCCAAAGAATTAAAAGCATGGTCTCGAAGAGATATTTGTATACCTATGTTCATAGCAGCATTATTCACAATAGCCAAGAGTTGGGGGCAGCACAAATGTCCATTGACAAGTAAATGGATAAACACAATGTGGTCTCTACACACAATGGAATATTATTCAGCCTTCAAAAGGAAGGAGATTCTGGGCTTCCCTGGTGGCGCAGTGGTTGAGGGTCTGCCTGCCATTGCAGGGGACACGGGTTCGTGCCCTGGTCTGGGAAGATCCCACATGCCGCGGAGCGGCTGGGCCCGTGAGCCATGGCCGCTGAGCCTGCGCGTCCGGAGCCTGTGCTCCACAACAGGAGAGGCCACAACAGTGAGAGGCCCACGTACCACAAAAAAAAAGGAAAGAAATTCTGACACATGCTACAACATGGATGAAACTTGAGTCTCTTATGCTAAGTGAAATAAGCTAGTTACAAAATACTGTATGTTTCCACTTATATGAGGTATTTAGAATAGTCAAATTCAGAAACAGAAAGTAGAATGGTGATTGCCAGCATCATGGGTAGAAGGAAATGTGTAGTTTTTCAATGGGTACAGAGTTTCGGTTTTGTAAGATGAAAAGACTTCTCGACATGTGTTGTACAACAATGTGAATGTACTTAACACTATTGAATTGTACACTTAAAAATGGTTAATGATAAATTTTATGTGTATCTTACCCAATTAAAAATTTTAAAATTAAGACAATAAATACAGATGGCAAATAAGCATATGAAAAGATGCTCCACATTATATGTCATCAGGGAAATGCATATTAAAATAGTAGTGAGATACTACAACACTCCTGTTAGAGTGGACCAAATCTGGAACACCGACAACACCAAACACTGGCAAAGATGCGGAGCAACAGGAACTCTCATTCACTGCTAATGGGAATGCAAATTTGTACAGCCACTTTGGAACACAGTTTGGTGGTTTCTTACAAAATTAAACATACTCTTACCATACGATCCAGCAATCTCCCTCCTTAGTATTTACCCAAAGGAGTTGAAAACTTATGTCCACACAAAGATTTGCACATGGATGTTTATAGCAGTTTTATTCATAATTGCCTAAACTTGGAAGCAACCAAGATGTACTTCAGTAGGTGAGTGGATAAATAAACTGTAGTACATTCAGACAATGGAATATTATTCAGTGCTAAAAAGAAATGAGCTATCAAGCCATGAAAGTGTATAGAGGAAACTTAAATGCATATTACTAAGTGAAAGAAGCCAATCTGAAAAGGCTTCTAGTAGGTGTGATTCCTACTATATGACATTCTGGAAAAGGCAAAACTATGGAGCGAGTAAAATGATCAGTGGTTGTCAAGGATTGGTGTGGGGACAAGTGAATAGGGGGAGCTCCGAGGATTTTTACGGCAATGAAAATACTCTTACAATACTACAATGATGGGACTTCCCTGGTGGCGCAGTGGTTAAGAACCCACCTGCCAGTGCAGGGGACACGGGTTCTAGTCCTGGTCCAGGAAGATCCCACATGCTGCGGAGCAACTAAACCTGTGAGCCACAACTAGTGAGCCTGTGCTCTAGAGCCCGCAAGCCACAAATACTGAAGCCTGCACGCCTAGGGCCCATGCTCCACAACAAGAGAAGCCACCGCAGTGCAAGAAGAGTAGCCCCTGCTCGCTGCAACTAGAGAAAGCCCGCGTGCAGCAACGAAGACCCAATGCAGCCAAAAATAAATAAATAAAAAATAAATAAAAATTTAAAAATACTATAATGATGGATATATGTCATTATACACTTAGCTAAACCCATAGAAAATACAACACCAACAGTGAACCCTAAGGTAAACTATGGACTTTGGGTGATTACGATTTGACAACATAGGTTCATCAGTTGTACCAAATATACCCTCTAGTGAGTGATGCTGATAATAGGGAGGCTGTGTATATTGGGGTCATGGGATATATGGGAACTCTCTGTACTTCCCTCTCAATTTTGCTGTGATCTTAGCACTGCTCTAAACAAATAAAGTCTTAAGAAAACATTAAGGGGATGAGTTTTATTTCTTCTTATGTTTCAGATATGAAATTAATTTTAGCAGGGAGAGGAAAAGAAATCTTTCTATTCCTAGGAAAAGAGCCTCTCTGGATACATACTAGTCACACTTGCAGTTCACTGCTGAATCTGGATAACTCTAGCCTGTAAACATTGTATTGGGTTGGCCAAAAGTTTCGTTTATTTTTTTCCGTAAGTTGGCTCTCGTAGCACTCAGTTGTCTTTAACTTCATCTGAAACAATTTTGTTTGATTGTATGTGACAGCTGTCATATCAGCATGCATTTAAAAAATGACATCAAAATTGGTGAATTTTTGTGTAGCTATTTTAATATTGAAGATGGAAGAAAAAAAGCAACATTTTCGGCATATTGTGCTTTATTATTTCTAGAAAGGTAAAAACACAACTGAAACGCAAAAAAAGATTTGTGCAGTGTATGGAGAAGGTGCTGTGACTGATAGAATGTGTCAAAAGTTGTTTGCAAAGTTTCGTGCTGGAGATTTCTCACTGCATGGTGATCCACGGTCGGGTAGGCCAGTTGAAGTTGATGGCAATCAAACTGAGACATTAATTGAGAACAATCAACATTATACCACACGGGAGACAGCAGACATACCCAAAATATCCAAATCAAACGTCGAAAATCATTTGCACCAACTTGGTTATGTTAATCGCTTTGATGCTTGGGTTCCACATAAGTTAAGCAAAAAAAACCTTCTTTTTTTTTTTTTAATATTTATTTATTTATTTATTTGGCTGCACCGGGTCTTAGTTGGGGCATGCAAGATCTTTAGTTGCAGCATGTGGGATCTAGTTCCCTGACCAGGGATTGAACCCGGGCCCCCTGCATTGGGAGCCCGGAGTCTTAGCCACTGGACCACCAGGGAAGTCCCCCAAAAAAAAACCTTCTTGACCGTATTTCTGAATGTGATTCTCTACTTAAATGTAATGAAAACATTCCGTTTATAAAAGAAATTGTGATGGGAGATGAAAAGTGGATACTGTACAACAATGTAGACTGGAAGAGATCATGGGGCAAGTGAAATGAACCAACACCAAAGGCCAGTCTTCATCTAAAGAAGGTGATATTGTGTATATGGTGGGATTGGAAGGGAGTCCTCTATTATGAGCTTCTTCCAGAAAACGAAACGATTACTTCCATCAAGTACTGCTCCCAGTTAGACCAACTGAAAGCAGCACTCAACGAAAAGCGACCAGAATCAGTCAACAGAAAACACATAACCTTCCATCAGGATAACGCAAGACCGCATGTCTCTTTGATGACGAGGCAAAAACTGTTACAGCTTGGCTGGGAAGTTCTGATTCACCCACCGTATTCAACAGATATTGCACCTTCAGATTTCCATTTATTTAGGTCTTTACAAAATTCTCTTAATAGAAAAAATTTCAGTTCCCTGGAAGACTGTAAAAGTCACCTGGGACAGTTCTTTGCTCAAAAAGATAAAATGTTTTCAGAAGATGGAATTATAAAGTTGCCTGGAAAATGGCAGAAGGTAGTGGAACAGAAGGGTGAATACGTTGTTCAATAAAGTTCTTCGTGAAAATGAAAAATGTGTCTTATTTTTACTTAAAAACCGAAGGCACTTTTTGGCCAACCCATAGCTTTTTAGTAACCTTTAGTCAGTGGAACAATGACAAACAAAGGCTCTAAGGCTCATGCTATCAAGAAACTTACCTGAATTCTCCATTGTGCTATGTGCTCATGCTTTTAATAAACAAGGTCCCATCAACGAGAACTAGAGGAGATCTGAGTTCTCACAATGGTGCCACTCCTAAGGCCATATGTGCCTGCCCATTCCTGACCTCAAGTTCCTCACTTCTAAGTAAAGGTAGTGAGCTCACTCTTGTTGCTACGTTCCTTCACAGCATAACTGGCTTATACTTGCTGCAAAGATATATATTTCTCTATATGTGTTTGTGGGGAACTGTTTCTATTTTATTATTATATTATCATCATTACTTATTTTCTAAATTATCAATATTCAAACACTTTTAAATTTTGGAATAAATAAAATTCTATCAGTGAGAATCCAAAGAGAGACCAAGACAGGTATAGAAATGGAGGGAATTTAATAAAGGGGATTCACTATAGAGTAGTTGGAAGAGCTAAAAATAGTGAGTTGCTGCTACTCTTAGGGTGATAGGGTAAGGGGAAGAGGTGGAGGTCCAGATAGCCAACATGTGGGAGCTGGAACCATGGAGAATGTCTTATGGGAGCTGGGACCATGCCAGGAGCTGGAATGACACGGGAGCTGCTGGAGGACCTCCTGAGGTGTCATGAAGTGGACTTCTTCCCTCCTTCCACCCTCTAGTTTCCACCAGTGCTGCCATTGACATAACCTTAATGGAAGTCAATGAGCAAGGGAGCCTGGGAAATGTAACTTACAGAGACCAGCTCTCCAGAGAGCCAAAGAGGGGAAGGATGGAAGATGGACCTAAGAGCTACAGACAAATGACCAGGTTAAATATAAAACCTGAAATACATGTCTATATATCAAGGCTACAGTGAGGTACACCACTTCCCCTATAGATGAGTAATTATTTGGGACAGGGATTGGAGGTCATTGGAAGACTTTTTGGCAAATACTTATGGTGTGTGTCCTTTAATCCCCAAATCTCTTCACAAAGTCATATCAATTGTTCTTGGGTGAGGTTGTGGAAATGCAAGAACACTGAGAACAGAACTTCAGAACCACAAATTAATTGGGGTGGGAGGAGGGGACAGCACGACAACCCCCTAAAGGAAATGGTCCTCAGCGTAGAAACATTTTATTTGGGACACAAGATGCTAGATTCAGAAGTGGAAACCTCTCAGTGTCTTCAGAGAATGAAAGCACCCTGGCAATCAGAGCCTTTCCTTCAGCCAGCAATAAACTCTTTTCTTAGAAGACAGAAGCTGTAAGAACGTCTTCCTGTTCTCCATGGATGAGTTTTCTGGTGGGACACTCTGAACCTCTTAAAAAATTCAGATCAAGTTTTCTCAGCTTTCACAACGTGATTTCAATCACATGAACTGTGAAAAACACACCGACTCAACACAGCAACATAAAAGCTTTTGAAGTTGGCTGAAAGTGTTGTGGTTGTTTTTGTCCGTGAATGAAAAAAATGAAAGAATTGGACATTAGGCTCTTATCTCAGAGGAAACAAAGGAGAAGAAAGTGAAAAACGGAATATTCAGAGAGAGGAATGGAATTAGGCCACCTTTCATAATATTAGTGGAAATTGTTAAATCTTTATAAATCTTTCTTCAGAAACAGCCCTATCTGAATCATGTGGGCAACTTTTAGTCCAATGGGTCTCCTTTCTGGATGTCCTCAACCCCTAGTCCATCAAAGACTTTAGTTTTCCTCTTTATAATTTTGCCTCTTATTAATTCTAGAGATTAGTGGAAAAGAGAAAATGTCTGTTTCCTATGTGGTAAGATTTCTAAGGAATAATACCAACACTTCTGATAATGCCCCACTCTGCTCTGTGTGTGTGTGTGTGTGTGTGTGTGTGTGTGTGTGTAGGTTAGTGAGAGCTACAAAATAGACCTAGAACTTGGGAATTTCTTTCAGAAGTGTCACACGGTAACCATCCAGCCCCATCCAGGCTGCCCTGTGAACTTCAAGCGATCGTCCAATTGAGTCTTAGATCACATACAACCTGGAAAAGCATTTCGGCCTCAGAATAATTTTAGGTCAAATGAGGCCTGGGGAGCTGCAGCTTAATTCGATCCATTGCAGCAGGGAAACAACAAAAGACTTTTAGATATTTGGTGGCACTGGTCCCACCAGAAAGTAATATTTAGCACTCTGGGTCAATTCAATATTGAATTATATCAGTTAAGCAGGGAACTCAACTAATACAGGCTTTGTTTAAACACTCTTTCTATATTTAACTCTGCATGCCATGAACTTGCTAGATAGGAAATTCTGAGTTTAATAATATTTAAAACCTTCTTAATAGAAGCACCACCTATACCTTGATTTGTGTTCTAAGAAACAGGAGCGATCTCTCTAGATGTCTTGGTGGGAGCTGAGCTGAGCTGCCCAGGGTCTGGACCCAGGCGATGCTCTGTGGGGATGAGAATGGTAACCGCCAGTGAGTGGTTGTGAAGGAAATGAGGCTCACAGGTACACGGGTAATTAGCCTGTGTACCTCTCCTCATCTTTAGGGAGGCAAAGGGGGAGCAAAGGTTCTATGGTAATTCACTCTCTCTGAGCTGTGCTTCCCTTTTCCACCTTTAAGTCTGCTGACGATGCTCATTGTAACCCAATTTCCCTTGCAGGGGAAGAGGAACACAACTCCCCAGGGATGCCCCAGTTTCCCGATTCCCTTTGGGTATCTTCCTGCTTCATCCTCACCTCAAATCTGCCAGAGACTTGATTCGGACTTTAAAGTTTTAGTTTTTTTTGTTATTCCCAGACAAGAAAAACCTTATCAGTCAGTTGGAATATTGCTGTAAAACCTTGTTTTGAATGGGTGTGTTCTGTCAGATTGATTGGAAATTTCTGCCTAGAATGTTTAATTATCACCTAACTAAGACAGGCTTGCATTAGTCTCTTTTTTTTATGCCTTGAGACTTGCCAGTGGCAGGGTTAAGTCTTGCTTGACTGACAGCTGTCAGTGGCCCATATGGAAATGAAAAATAATGTGACAGGCTGAAGGTAAAGAAGTTTCACCCTGACAGTGACCTGTGCCAGTGTTCCTTTTCTCTATTCTAGGTTTTTAAGGCAGATGCCTTGGCCATGTGGTGCATTGACTTGTCCATGAGAAGGGTGTGTTCTGGGCAATGACTGTGGAGACCTGTCAGGCTATCCCCATCATAACTCAGATGCTGAGCTGTCTGCGTTGGACAGACCACACCACTGAATGATCCACTGCTCTGCTCTGAACCACTCAGATGCCTGAAACCAACTGATTCTACTCAGTAGAGCTGAATCAATGCCCATTGAAGCCACACCCAGTGTATTTAAAATGATGTAGGCATCTTTATAAGACCAAGATGGAAGATGTTATAGGTCATAGCTCCATAGGGTCTTATTTTAAAAATCTGGTGTGTGAAGTCTAATGGTGTTTCTACAGCCCCCAGGAGGGAGAGTTCCAATTTCTTTTTTATTTCATTCATCTTGAATAACACCCCAAATTGATTTCTTGGAAACATCAGCTTTTTTGTGTGTGTGTAAATTGTTAGTAGTGTCTTTTTAATACATGTAGTCAAAGCACAGTTATTTGTACAGATGAAAGTAGAAGTACCTTGCCAATAATTCTTCACTCATTTTTATCTGGGCTCACATATATAGATATTTTGTAGGTATTTATTTCAAAGATCGATCATTTTATGAAAAGTGTAAAGCCACAATGCTTTGCTTCTGTGGACTAGCCTTCAGAGATTATGCAGAAACTCATATGTGGGTAGAATTAAAACATTTTTCAAAATGTATAGATGGCTATATTCAAGGACACATCAGCTTTTGTCACACTGCTCACCCACTCAGAGGCCTCCACTGAGTGGAAGACAGCCCGTTGCTGACAATAGAAGTCCAAACTCAACTTGGATTCAAGGCTGCGCAGGGACCATCATCAACCCATCAGTCCAAACACATCTCCTGCTCCCGGGAGCTCCACTTCACCAAACTCTCTCCTCCCAGTTCCCTGAACCCACCTCTCCCATTCTTAATTCCAGCCTTGACTTGGGCTTTCTTCTATTTCCTCCTCCTCTAAGTGGATGTCTCCCAGGAATCCTCACTAGACTTCTTGCCTTAACAGTAATTGGCTTTCTCTGGGGCCACAGAGTCTCCTGGGGCTCAGAAGAGCAAAGGTTGTTCATTCTCTATGCTCCACGTGACCCAGGGCAAGAGAGGGGAAGGGAGGACTAGGGCATGTTCCTTGACCCCCATGGCCACTCTGCCCTCATTGTTCTTCCACCCTTGCAGAAAGTCTTCATCTATTTGGATACTTATGGCAGCACCCCTCCAGACTACCCTCTAGTGTATAGCTTATTTTCTCTCTCATCTGTGGAGTCCATGCCACTCTATGCCCCAAACCATGATTTTGCTTTCTGACTTGTGATTCAAATTTCTGCCAGCCATCATAATAAGCATCGTCAGTGTATGTTCAAGTAATCCATCTAAGGCCCCCTCATTCTTTCCCTTGAAATTGTCAGATCCCAAGACCTTTACACCATATCTGTTGCAGTAGCGTACTTTTCTGGCCATACTCAGAATGGTTCCACCTTTGGAACCTCTAATTATATCTCTCTGTCCTCCCAACTCAGTCTTTTACCACCATTAGATGTGTTCACTAGCCTCACAGAGTCCTCCAGACTTTGGACCGTTTAATTTTCACTTATGTATCTAGCTTCGATCTCAATGACATGTCATTTCAATTGTTCACTGGCTGATCGCCTCCCTTATCTCTTTGGTCTTCAGGTACATTTACCCTGTAAGGCACAGCTTCCTGATCATCCAACCACACGTTTCCTCTGCTCTTAGAAATGAATTTCTGAGCTACTGAAGGAAAAGAAAATGTTGTGGTCAAATAGTGCTTCATAACGTGAAACAGGAACACTGTGGCCATGTCTGAAGAGTGTTTCCTTTTAGAACCTTTAACAGGAAGTTCCAATGTGGTGCAGAGGAATGAACATAGCCGGGAACCTGGAGGTTCTGTCTTTAATACCACAGTAATACCCATGTCCCTTCGGACACTTTCCTTCCCTCCTTCCTTCCTCTTTCCATTAATAACTACTTTTTTCCTTTATCTTCTCCTTTTCCTTTCACAAACATTGATTAATCATCTATATCATTTGTGTCTCTGGGGACACAAGAACAAATAGGACATAGGTCCTGTCCTCAAGGAGCTCCCATGACGGTAGGTTAGGACATTGTTTACTCTGGTGGTGTGCAATAGGAGAGCTGTAGTGGTGGAGACACAGATGGGGGAGAAGCCAACTCTGCCTGGGAGAATTGTTTAAGGTTCCAGAGAGAAGATGGTTTTGATCTAGGCATTGATCCATACAGGTAGAGTAACTATGCCTCAAGTTCAAGAACCCATGTCAATTTTGGTATTCTGGGTTATTTCCTTTGGTAATCAACAGAGTGTAAACTTACATCCTTTATTTGTGATGTGTAGTCCCATTGAAACATCCCAGTTATGACTCTTCATTCAGTCGCCTTCTCTAGAACCGAGCCCTCAGAGGAGCTCATCAATGTACACAGCTTCCTCTAGAACACAGTGTCCAATATGGTAGCCACTGGACACATATGGCTATTTAATTTTGAATCTAAATTAATTAAATTTAAACAATATTAAGATTCAATTCTGTGGTTGCATTAGCCACATGCCACATGTGGCTGCTGGCTACCGTAATGGACACAGGGATACAGACCACTTCCATCATTGCAGAAAGTTCTATTGAACCACTCTGGTCTAAAAGCTACTTCTTCCATTATTCTTTTTATCTTATTTTCCAACAGATCTAACTGTGCTAGCCAGGCTAGACCATGAGTCAGGTCCCTTCCTTGCCATATCCTTAGCAGCGGGCCTAGCTCCTTGCCAGAGGGCAACAGAAATGGAGAAGGATGTCTTGGAGACACTTTACCTCATTCAATTTCATAACTGTGGCAACAGGCAGGTCCATCCTATGGGAAATATTGTCAATAGAAATTATTTACTGTACTCTTACTACATGCCAGGCACTCTGTTAAGTGTTTTATATGTAATATCTCATTTAATCCTCATAACAAATGTTTGAAGAGGGTATAACTAGTCCCATTGTGTAGATGAGAAAACCAAAGCTTAGAAAAGTTAAGCAACTTGCCAAAGGCCACAAAACTAATAAGTGGCAGATCCCAACTCAACTCACACATGTCTAACTCCAAAGCTCCTGCACTTCTGAAACACATAACCTGCAACCAGGTTATATCAAAATTTCCTGGGGAGCTTTTAAACCAGCAGATGCCTGGGCTTCATCACAGACTTACAGACCAGTTCATGGGTTTTCAATTTTCTATGAATCTACTAGGTACTTAGCATAGGTAGTATAGGCAGCCTTAGGCATGCTCCCTCCTCTCCAGAAAGACCACACACTTGGTCTGTTCTTGTGTTCTTTGATGTTCATGCCACTTGGGAATGCCCAGATCCAGGTAGGTCTGTCTATTGTTGCCTGAGCAGCTGGAATGAGACTGAAAAGCTACCTTTCTCTCACTACTCTTTAGGTAACTGCTTTGAGTCTCAGGTCACACTCAGCACCAGGCTGCCTCCTCTCCCTTGCTCTTTACATCCTGTACTGTTTGGGTGACATATCCTTCTGCACCATCGCCAGGTTCTGAGCTCAGCTGTCTTTGCACCAGCCTTCCCTGACCCTCTCCTATCCACACACTCATTAATGTCTAGCACTGTGTTTTGCACAGAGTGACAGTTCAAAATAATTCTGTTAAAGTAATGAGAGATAGTGTTGTTAGAAATACATGCAAATAACCAATGAGCATGGCTTTCCATTTTTTTTTCATTTGTAAATTTCAGTAGTTGGACCAAGGTGCCTCAAGGTTACAAACAAGAAAGTATTTCCTAACAAACAATGATGATTTAAGTGTGTTGAGGACCACGTTCATTATTTTCATCCATATTACATAATATAATGTTCCATTTTAATAAAAATCTGTTACCGATCTTTAAAAAAATGCTGTTAAATGGAGTCAAAGAGGAAAGAGCTAAGCGTCATTTTAGGTGGTGTTGATTCTAAGTAAGGGCAACAGCAGCTCAGAAAAGTGAAAGAGCAAAAGGACTGATCAGTCAGGAAGGGTTCCAAGGAGGAAGAGAAAATCTGGTACCCAAGTGGTATAAGTTTTGAAACTCATTGCATGGAAACAATAACTTCAATAAGTGTATTCTTTAGTGATATACCCATCCAGAGGTCTTTAGTCCATTATCATTTAAATGTAGTAATTTTTCCTGTTACAATTTGAATTAACAGTGGCAGATTTTGAGACTCTTCTATTTCATCCTATTTATACAATAGATATATGCCACAAAATGTATTGCATCTCATATCCACTTTAATCTGTATGAGGTAATTTAGGACCATATAGTCCAATGACTACAAATATAATTGTAGTTTCAAAATCTGCTGAGGTCATTCGCTGAGGGCCTATTCAATACCAGAATGATGTTTTAAAATCACTTTGCTTTTCATTAACACAATAGCTAGTCCATTTCTACGAACTTATGTAATAAAAAAATTTTTCTGCAATTTGAGCTAGTGCTTGAAGATGAGAGTGAATCAATGTTTTAACTCAGTGAATCCTACCTGGGCTTTTAATTTATAAAATGAAAGGGAAAATAGATAAATCAAATATTGTAGTTGGAGGCTCTATCAAATGTCTCTCAGAAACTAAGATCAAGAAAGGAAAATTGGTATAGGGAAATAAACTATGAAATGAATAAAGTTTTGATTAGGCTATAGATATGTACAGTCAGCACTCCATATCCGCAGGTGCCACATCCATGGATTCAACCAACCACAGATCAAAAATATACGGACGAAAAGAATTCCAGAAAGTTCTAAAAGTAAAACCTGACTTTGCCTCACTGTGACAACTATTTACATAGCATTTACATTGTATTTACAATACTCATTTAAAGATGATTTAAAATATATGTGAAGATATGCCGAGGTTATATCCATATACTACACCATTTTATGTGAGGGACTTGAGAGCATCCATGGATTTTGGTACCTGTGGGTATCTAGGGACACGTATATGCATGTGTGTATGTATATGTATATATCTTCAAGAAATTGAGAGAACACATTTTTTTCTGAGTACACATGGAACATTTACAAAAACAGACCATGATTTAGGCTCAGTGACGTCAGCAACATGGTGGCGTAAGATGTTCCTTCTTTTAATCCCCCTTTTTAGTCAACAAATTAGACATCCAAGCATGAACAAAAGCGCTTTAGTGTGCCTTTTGGATCTTAGGACCTTACTCCAAGGGACGCAAGAGGAATCTCGCCCACCAGTGCAGCTGGTAAGGAAGTCTAAGTTTAAAACAACATTTAGAGGAAAATTTGTATATTTAAATCAATAACACTTGCCCAGACTATCCCATTTAAAAATTCAGTTCTGCACCCTGACAGTCCTGATCTCCATTACCCTGCTTCATGTTTTTCTCCCTAGGTCTACTCCTCCTAACATACTATGTAATTCACCTCTTTATTATGTCTATTGATTATGACATGTCTTTCCCAGTTAGAATGTAAGTTGCAGAAAGGCAGTGCTTTTTGTTCGTTTATCCACTGATGTGCCACCAGCTACTAAAACAGTACCTGGCAAATAGTGAGCACTCAATAAAATCTGTCGAATGAATGGATGAATGAGGAAAGGTTTTTTTTAACAAAGCATAAACCCAAAAAACCCTGTAAATAAAGGTGTTTACATCAATATTAAGGATATCTCTTCAACACTATGAAAAGTCAACAGACTGATGACAGGCTCGGAGAATATATTTGCAATATCTAAATCAGACAAGAAATAGATATTTAGACTATATGGAGAGCTGCTGAAAAGCAACAAGAATAAGGCAGCAACCCAAGTAGAATAATGGGTAGTCTGGAAAATACAACTAACCCAAAAACATAAAGTGGACAAAAAATAGAGAGATGGATGATGCCAAGGGTTCATGGGATACAGGGAACCTTTAAGCAGTTCTAATGGACTGTAGACTGATCCAACCATTTTGGACAGCAAATTAGTAGTATTTAGTCAAATTATAAATACAGATACCAACTCCACTCCTGGCTCTTAATCCCAGAGAAATTCTCATATAAGGGCCCATGTATGAGGATGCTCCTTGAAACATTCTTTGTCATGCCAAGACAGGGAGGATGTCTGGTGACCATCACAGGAGAGTTTGGAGAATGGGAATACAAAAAGGGGATAAAAGGAAGTAAATAAATAAATAAAACAAGAAAAATGCCTTGTACAATGATTGTATGCTATGAACTGAGAAGTATAATGAACTGAACCTTCTGAAACTAAGACCCAGATGAAAATAAATTAAATTAAATTTAAAAAATAGCTGTCCAAGGTGATTTCTAAGTTTCTTTACTTACTCAAATGTTTATTCTCTTATTTTCATACAGAATTAACCTTAAATTTTTTTTACGGTTAAGTGACAGCTTTATCAAAATATAATCAACCACAATATAATACCACAAAATTCGTCCTTTTGAAGTGTACGATTCAGTGGTTCTTAGTATATTTACAGATAAATTTTTTAATAGTTTGAAAATGTTTTGCAAATTCATTTTGGTGTAAATAGTGTACTCTCAATCAGGATATACTTTGCATTTAAATCACTTTGCTTTAAAATCTGCTTTCAATCGTCATCTTTCCTATGAACCTCTCTAGTTGCCTTAAGTGAAATGTTCTTGCCCTTTTTTATCCCCTAAAATACCTTCTTTATAATAACAATTATTGTTGATAATGATAAAAATTATAGTCTTCATTGAGACCCAGTCCCCATATTGCATCAGGGATGTTGTAGGATATAGAATAGAAACATCAAGTTCTTAATGTTGCATTTGGCAGGGACCGGATATCAGATGCTTGGGGCTTAGATGCTAAAATAGCATCCATCAACTAGTCTCCACTTTTCACTGATGATATCTCTAAGGGAAACTGACAAGAAGTAACCCTGAATACTAATGTTCCAATGATAGAAGAATACCAGAACACTCTAAAGTGAAAGGCTAAATAACACGTAAAACTCATAAAGAAGGGTGTGGAATTACTTTCTCATATGGTTTTTAGAAAAATGCAATGGTTTCTCCTTTACATACCATGATATAAAGAGTCACAATTTGTTGAGAGCAAAATATTTGTTTCAAAATCATTTCATTTAGTACTCACCGTATGAATACATGTTTGTATAAAGCCTAAATGGGATCATAGAATAGTTTTGTTCACTACTTATTTTGCTCAGTACCCATTGAAGAAAGATCTTTTCATAATTCTGCCCAAAGGAAAAAAGATGGATATTTGATGACTTTCCAGGGCACCTTCTCACACTCAGTTTCTGAGATAAAGAGTTAGTAAGTAAACTGGAGGCAAAGGTTGCATTTATAATCACCCTTTTTGAACAGATGTCCTCAGTCTGTTGAGGCTACGAAAGATTCGAGCCTGTGGTTTTCTTCATGAGCTCTCTGAGGTGGGAGAAGCAGAGGGTAGGGTTTCGAGCAAAGGAAAGGAAAAGCAGAAGCAGAAAGGCTGAAAGGAAAAGCAGAAGCAGAAGTCAATTGTGTGTTTCCCTCTGCTCCCCTCAGGAAATGATTTTCTCCTCAGGCCAACTCCTGTGGTGGGGGCCGCTTTTCATTTTCTTATTTGTACTTAGAGTTGTGTGGTCCTCTGCATTTTTTAATACTCTTAAAGCTCTTTCAAATTCAATATCTTACTTGATTCTCACAACCACCCCACGAGATAAGTAGAACTATATTTTCACTTTACTCATGAGGTATCAAGGTTCAGAGAAGATAAGGCAGAGCCAGAACTCGAACCCTTTTGCCAGCTTTGAATGTAGTGTTATTTCTTTGCACCAGAA
This sequence comes from Phocoena phocoena, assembly GCF_963924675.1. Classification (NCBI taxonomy): domain Eukaryota; kingdom Metazoa; phylum Chordata; class Mammalia; order Artiodactyla; family Phocoenidae; genus Phocoena; species Phocoena phocoena. Next base: position 18,522,204 of record NC_089231.1, read on the forward strand.
TGAGTATTATGTTTCCTTCCTCTCCTTTCACCGCGTAAACCTCTCACCCCATGATTCCCTCACCCCATATCACCACCACCACTGTGTTCAAAAACCAGGTTTTAACATTTATTTTAAAATTAAATACAACCATGATTCTCATACAAAGTTATTATTTTAAAAAAAAAAGAGAGAGAGAGGATAGCAGAAAAAGCAACGGGACAGAAGAGATCCTAAAAACTATAATTTGAGAAAATATTCCTGAAATGAAAGAAGTCTCAAAACTGTATATTGAAAGGGGACACCTCAGGGGACATAGTTCTGAGAACATCAACTTAGAACAGCCAACACCAAGATGTATGCTAGTAAAATTAGTTAGTGGACCTTGAATAAAAAGGAAAAAAAAATCATTTGGACATCTAGGAACCACCATCCCAACAACCAGAACAAAACAAATATAAATTAAAAAGTTACTTATAAAGGAAAAAAATCACATTTTCATTAGACTTTTTGATTGTGATGGCTTATGGTAGATGATAATGAAGTAAGTTACTTTCATTTAGAGACTAAAGGGAAAAAAGGAGTCAGCGATTTTATACCCAGCTGAAAGAACTTCCAAACATAAAGGCTATGGACAAACTGTTATGAATATGCAAGAAAGAATCCAAGGAATATTCTTTCCGTGAACATTTCTTAAAGAATTTATTTGTAAACATGCTTTAGATAAAATAAGTTGAAAGACACTGACCAAAAAAAAAAAAAAAAAATTAACCCTATGCTACCTACAAAAATATACCTAAAGTCAAGAGACTCAGAAAGATTAAAAAAAAAAAGATAGACAAAACTATGTCAAAGCAGGAGTTGCAATCTTATTTCCTGACAAGGTTGAAATCAGATCAAAATACAGTAGAAGTGACAAATAAGTTTTAACATAAAAGCTAAAGTTGCAGTGAAGATAGAACAGTTATTAATATGTACCCAATGACTCATTAACAGTTTTTATACATCAACAACTTTAGGAGATTCAAGGAGGAATACCCAGGAATATTACAACCCAAAATGTAAACGATACAACAATCTCTTTTATGAGTACCAATGGAAAACATATAGGGAATATTAGTAATCAGAATCCAGAGCACATTAAAATAATAATATACCATGACTAAATGAGATTGTTTGCAAAAAGGTTCAATATTTTTTTAAAATTGATTATTATAATTCATCATATTTATAGTGCTAGAAATAAAATTCATATAATCTCTCCACAGAAAAATGAAAAATATTTGAAAAATTTAATACCCATTCACAGTAAAACATACTCAGTAATGTAGGAATGGGTGGCTACTTGGTTAAAGAATGATGGTAGGTAAAGCTAGCTTCTTAATAATTAGAGAAACACCAAAGTCTTGTCTGCTAAATCTTGGAACAAGTAAAGGATGCCGACTATAATCATTATTATCTAATAATTAATTAGAATATTAGTTGACATATAATAATACAAAAAAGCTCTAAAGGCTAGAGAACTGGTGTACAAGAAGTAAATACTCTCTCTTTTTGTGAATGATATGATTATAAATCTGGAGAAACTAGAGTCAATGGGAAAACTGCAAAAATGTTATAAACATGTTATAAAACAAACCTTTAAAAGAATAGATTATACAAATATTCCAGAAGAAGATATAAAGGAAGACTTCATTTTAGACCCACCTTTTTCATGAATAGAAAAATTCAATACGGCAGAGATAAATTTAATCTAATATCAGTAAAAATACCATACTTTTTTTCCTTCGGCAAAACATGTTGGTTATAAAGTTTATTTGAAAGACACAGAGCAAAAATAGCCATTGAACTTCTGAAAAGAAGAACTCTGGGAAACACTCCCTTAAAGATTTTAATTTTTCAATGAATTTTGAAGGGTGAAGAAAATAAGACAATTATCTTTCAACAATACAAATACTAGACAGAATATTTAGCTACATTTTTCTTTTTGTTTATCTCCAATTCTTTCTCAAAGATGGAACTTTTATTTATAAGCAGATTTAGGTTTCAAAATATCCTCTAACATTCAGGAAGACTTTATTAAGTAGATGAATCTATGCTTTTTTTCCATGACCCTCCAGTTGGAAGAGACTTCTCATATTTGAACTAGGCCTAAATGTATTTTAAAAATAAACACAGACACAAATCAAATACGTTGACATTGTCTCTGTACATATTAATCATGAAGACATTGTGAGCTCTGCATAGAAAGTAAGTATAATATTGATGAAATAATGTTCCTCTTGGAAAATCTGTGTAACTGTAATATTAAGAAGGCAGGACGAAGAATAAGAGCTCCTTTAATATGTGGCTGGATTTACCCAATATCAAACATCTAAATAAATGACTCAAAGTTCAATTTATCATCCGTAGCTCTATGACTAGAATTTTTACTTTCATCTGTTTATAGTAAGATACTAATGACTGTAGACACTCTTCAAGGCCTTCTAATTTCAGGTACTTTTGAAATTTGCATTCTGAATTTTTTTCCCTTTAGGTTTTAAATCCTCTTTTGCATCCTCAAATTAATGTATGACTAATGCTACGTTTCCCATGTTTCTGCCTTTCGTACCATTTTATTGGTTGGCCATTTCTGTCTTTTAAAGTGGCAGGACTCTAATCGTTTTGGGTTTGAATATTCTCTTATTCATTCTGGTTTTAGTGACGATCTACTTTGCTGGGGTTTTTGTTTGTTTGTTTGTTTTCCAGGGCTTGTCTTTAGTACCAGGCTTATGGGACCCAACATCATAAGCTCCAAAGACACAAATGAGATAAGCTCCCCTGACTGTCCCCATCACAGGCAAAGGTCAAATTCACCAACTCCACGTGGGACTTTCCTATGAAGCAAATGACAATTTGCAATTAGAAAAATAAATACCAAAATATTAACAATAATCATTTCCTGGTGGTTGCCATGGTAACTTGTTTTTTAAACATTTCATCCCAGGACTTGTTTATTTTATAGCTGGAAGTTTATACATTTTGACCACCTTCACCCATTTCTCCCACCTCCCCCTTTTTAAAAAAAAGAAGTTTTGTGTTTTCCATGTTTTCTAATATTTCCGCAAATATTACTTCATCAGAAAAAGTGGGGGAATGTCACTGGTCTTTTGAGGACAGTATGACAAAATTTCTTACCTTCAAAAGGCAGAAAACACTTCCTTTTCCTCTAGCTCTTCCTGGCCACTTGTCTTCCCTGCTGTGTCTCTTGCAGTATTTCGAAGTGTTGACAACACTTTCATTTAAATTACAGTATATCCAATTACTTCTTATTAAGAAACTACAAGGTATTCTTGGTTTTCTAGGAGGATCAGATGGAGTAGAAGTATTCAAAATAAAGTATTCTCCACATTCAAGATATTTATAACTCCCCAGAGAGGACAAATGAAATAATTATAGAATATTATACAGCAGTAAAAATTGTAGACAGAAATGTGTGGTAAATGCTATAATTGCTTAGGCATTCAGAGAACATGGCCCATGCCCTCTCCCAGTATGCGTTTAGAACTTCCTTGGTGTTATAAATTGCCTAGGTTGCTTGTTAAACATACAGATTCCTGGGCCCCATTCCAGATTGATTAACTCAGAATCTAGAGAAGAGGCCTGGGGAAACGTTCTTTCCTAGTTGATTTCTGTTATCACAGAAGTTTGGGAAACTCTGAGCTAGAATGATCAGGGGAGATATTGGGAGTTGCCAGAACATGAGAAAAGCATTAAGAGATGGGCAGAAATTAGGCAGAAAGTTCACAGGACAAGTGTTCAGGAAGGCTTCTTGGAGGAAACATATCGGCAGGAAAAGGGAAACATACAACTAAATGAGTCCCTGGGTAAGTTGCAAAATTGTATTTTATAGAGGTGCTTAACCCTCAAAGTCCAAGGTTTTCTGGGTAATGAAAGTAATGTGACCTTAAGTACTCTCTCTCTCTCTCTCTCTCTCTCTCTCTCTCTCTCTCTCTCTCTCGCTTTCTCTCTAACTTGCTTACCCAGATTTTGAAATGAATACTGGAGACAGGAGGAAGCGTTCAATTCATTGGCAGAACCGCGAGAAGCTATCACATACTTTTATCCATTCACAGTAAGTCCAAATCATCCATCCTCATACAATTTTTCTCTGCCTTCCCAAAAGGATGAATATAAATCATGAGAGATAATTTGCAAAGAAGGCTATTTAAAACTGCGGCCGAGCAGTTCATGCATTACGATAATTCACTTCGGTGTAAAATTCAATTATTACTGACAAATAAAAGTTAGTAACTTAACCGTTATAAAGAACAGAGGAACAAGTAAATTAGGGGATTCCCAAGTCTTTTAATCGCCACCCCCCAGTGATTCCAGAAGATTCTCAAACCTTGTAAAAGCTTTAAAAAGACTCTCATCCTTATTATCCTGGGATAGAATTCCTCCCATCAGTTTATTTTAAAAGTAATAAATGTGTAAATACATGCTGTAAGTTTATAGACTGGTGCAATTCTGTAGCATTTTTTAATCCAGCCTAACTGTTCTGAAAATTTGGTCTTAATTTTTCCCCATCTGGCACAGACCAAAGAGAGAACCACAGCCCATTTGTTGAAGGCCCTGACATCTGCTGATTTGTCAGTTTTGTTTAGTTAAAATGGATTTACGTTTGTGAGGAAGGGGCCCTTCAGAGGAGCTAGCACTGGAGAAAATTAGTTATACTTTTACCAACATTAACTCCCCTGAATTTGCATTAATAGTGATACGCTTTGCGACTGGGGAAACCACTTCACGGATTTGGTGAATTGGGGATGTTTTCATAAATCAAAATGAATTCTAAAAGGGAGGGTGGGTGTGACAGAGGGCGCAGTCTGGGATGCTGTACGCTTGGGGCAAACGAGGCAGCCCTGTTGCCTGCCGGGCCGGCGCTGAGTCCTGGTTCTGATGAACAAGCAGAAATTCTAAAGAGCTGGAATTTGTCCTTCCTCTCATTATAGTTTCCCATTTTGGGTAGTTAGTATGCATTTAATCCATTCATATTTGTATTGGAGTCCACTGTTCTATCCAGACCCCAAAGGAGTTGCTACTCAACGGTCTTCACAGCTCAGCATTTTTTTTTTTTTTTGCACTGAGGAAGAAAGCTGGTCAACCAGTTTATAAAATGCTGACAGAAATACACAGTACTTTAGAGAGCCTCTATGCACAGTCTTCAAGATGAAATGCCCTACATCTCTTGTTTCAATTCATCCTTCAGAAATGGTTGGCCTCGTAGAGAAAAGCTGTAAAGATATGGCGAGCAATGAATTATTTGCAAGCAGTATAAAAATGGTGATAAACCTTTTAAAACTTGTATCTATAGAGCAGGCACTTCAGAAAGTAAATAGGTATTATAACACATCTTGGGGTCCCCCCCCCCACTCTTACATGTATTTCTTTTCAAAGGGAAGAAAGTCTGACTAGGTAGCTGGCCTTTAAGCCTTCCATTAATTGAACAAAGATTTTTAAATTGTTCAATTGGTTTCATTAGGAAGTGTACAATGAAATAATAAAGTAAAACAAATGATATAAAGCAGAGCCACTAATTAGCTCTACATGATTGATATAGCTTTGGACCAGGCATTTGATCTCAAACAAAATGCAGTTCCTTGTTAAGAGGATTTTTAATTGATGTGCAGAGAGGTATTAGATGATGTTGGAAAATAATTACTCCAAAGCTATTCATGCATTTGGCTGAACATGACAAATGAAGTTTGGGCACTGGATCTGGCGAAGTGGACACATGCTAATTAATAATGAGAAGAGCAAGCATCTTCCAGGCGTTTTTAACCCAGTATTTGCTAGGAGATTGCTTAGCAATTATGTACCATAATGAGGTTGTCATATAAACAAGATTAACATTACTCAGGTGTCAGATGAGATTTCAAATTCATGCAACCCGTATGTATCTTCTGGTTGTTATAGATTGTAATGCAGAGCTAACCAATCAGGATTGCTGCTCTAAGTTCAGGTATGATTAAGGAAACATCCTAAGGAGATGGTGAATCTTTGCTAGTTTCCGATGGCCTGAAGAAGACGGTCCTCTTAGAATAAATAGGCAGATTCGCTTGAGCTTGTGTCAAAGCACCAATACATAAGAAAAAAAAGAAAAAAGAGCTTTTTGCAAAGAAATGAATATTGACTAGGGTAAATATGCTCTTCATCTCTAAAAACTTGATGAGCATATGCACCGAGTTACACATAATTTGTTAAATCTGACAGGAACGTTAAATTAGCATTTGGTTGGTTTTGGCCAAATTCTTTGCTCAGAAAAATGTGTGCATGTTGACATGAAATTAGAGGGACTTATGGGTGAATATCTGAAGGAGGAATTTGTCTTTCTTTGTTTTATATAAGGCTGATTTGCCACCCTCCCAAAACTGGTAGAAGACAAAGCTAACAGGATATGTCTATTTTTCCTTTTAAACATCTTTATTGGAGTATAACCACTTTACAATGGTGTGTTAGTTTCTGCTTTATAACAAAGTGAATCAGCTATACATATACATATATCCTCATATCCCCTCTGTCTTGTGTCTCCCTCTCACCCTCCCTATCTCACCCTGCTAGGTGGTCACAAAGCACCAAGCTGATGTCCCTGTGTTATGCAACTGCTTCCCACTAGCTATTTTACATTTAGTAGTGGATGTAAGTCCATGTCACTATCTCACTTCGTCCCAGCTTAACCCCCCCCCCCACCTTGTCCTCAAGTACATCCTCGATGCCTGTGCCTTTATTCCTGTCCTGCCCCTAGGTTCTTCAGAACCATTTTTTGTTTTTGTTTTTTTTAGATTCCATATATGTGTGTTAGCATATGGTGTTCGTTTTTCTCTTTCTGACTTACTTCACTCTGTATGACAGACTCTAGGTCCATCCACCTCACTACAAATAACTCAATTTCGTTTCTTTTTATGGCTGAGTAATATTCCATTCTATATATGTGCCACATCTTCTTTATCCATCCGTCAATGGACACTTAGATTGCTTCCATGTCCTGACTATTGTAAATAGAGCTGCAATGAACATTGTGGTACATGACTCTTTTTGAATTATGGTTTTCTCAGGGTATATGCCCAGTAGTGGGATTGCTGGGTTGTGTGGTAGTTCTATTTTTAGTTTTTTAAGGAACCTCCATACTGTTCCCCATAGTGGCTGTATCAATTTACATTCCCACCAACAGTGCAAGAGGGTTCCCTTTTCTCCACACCCTCTGCAGCATTTATTGTTTGTAGATTTTTTGATGATGGCCATTCTGACCAGTGTAAAGTGATACCTCATTGTAGTTTTGATTGGCATTTCTTTAATGATAACTGATGTAGAGCATCCTTTCATGTGTTTGTTGGCCGTCTGTATATCTTCTTTGGAGAAATGTCTATTTAGGTCGTCTGCCCATTTTTGGATTGGATTGTTTGTTTTCTTGATATTGAGCTGCATGAGCTGCTTGTAAATTTTGAGATTAATGTTTTGTCAGTTGCTTCATTTGCAAATATTTTCTCCCATTCTGAGGGTTGTCTTTTGGTCTTGTTTATGGTTTCCTTTGCTGTGCAAAAGCTTTTAAGTTTCAAAAGGTCCCATTTGTTTATTTTTGTTTTTAGTTCCATTTCTCTAGGAGGTGGGTCAAGAAGGATCTTGTGGTGATTTATGTCATAGAGTGTCCTGCCCATGTTTTTCTCTAAGAGTTTCATAGTGTCTGGCCTTACATTTAGGTCTTTAATCCATTTTGAGTTTATTTTTGTGTATGGTGTTAGGCAGTGTTCTAATTTCATTCTTTTACATGTAGCTGTCCAGTTTTTCTGGCACCACTTATTGAAGAGGCTGTCTTTTCTCTATTGTATATCCTTGCTTCCTTTATCAAAGATAGGTGACCATATGTCCGTGGGTTTATCTCTGGGTTTTCTATCCTGTTCCATCGATCTATATTTCTGTTTTTGTGCCAGTACCAACTGTCTTGATTACTGTAGCTTTGTAGTATAGTCCTAAGCCTGGGAGCCTGATTCCTCCAGCTCCATTTTTCTTTCTCAAGATTGCTTTGGCTCTTCAGGGTCGTTTGTGTTTCCATACAAATTGTGAAATTTTTTGTTCTAGTTCTGTGAAAATTGCCATTGGTAGTTTGATAGGGATTGCATTGAATCTGTAGATTGCTTTGGGTAGTATAATCATTTTCACAGTGTTGATTCTTCCAATCCAAGAACATGGTATACCTCTCCATTTGTTTATATCATCTTTAATTTCTTTCATCAGTGTCTTTTTTTTTTTTTTTTTTTTGCAGTACGCGGGCCTTTCACTGTAGTGGCTTCTCCTGTTGTGAAGCACAGGCTTTGGACGCACAGGCTCAGCGGCCATGGCTGACAGGGCCAGCCGCTCCACGGCATGTGAGATCTTCCCGGACCGGGGCATGAACCCGTGTCCCCTGCATCGGCAGTTGGACTCTCAAACACTGCGCCACCAGGGAAGCCCTCATCAGTGTCTTATAGTTCTTTGCATGCAGGTCTTTTGTCTCCTTAGGTAGGTTTATTCCTAGGTATTTTATTCTTTTAGTTGCAGTGGTAAATGGGAGTGTTTCCTTAATTTCTCTTTCAGATTTTTCATCATTAGTGTATAGGAATGCAAGAGATTTCTGTGCATTAATTTTGTATCCTGCTACATTACCACATTTATTGATTAGCTCTAGTAGTTTTCTAGTAGCATCTTTGGGATTCTCAATATATAGTATCGTGTCATCTGCAAAAGAGTGACAGTTTTACTTCTTCTTTTCCAATTTGGATTCCTTTATTTCTTTATCTTCTCTGATTGCTATGGCTAAAACTTCCAAAACTATGTTGAATAATAGTGGTGATAGTGGACAACCTTGTCTTGTTCCTCATCTTAGAGGAAATGGTTTCAGTTTTTCACCATTGAGAATGATATTGGCTGTGGATTTTCATATATGGCCTTTATTATGTCGAGGTAAGTTCCCTCTATGCCTACTTTCTGGAGAGCTTTTATCATAAGTAGGTGTTGAATTTTGTCAAAAGCTTTTTTTCATCTATTGAGATGATCATATGGTTTTTCTCCTTCAATTTGTTAGTATGGTTTACCACAATGATTGATTTCTGTATATTGAATAATCCTTGCATTCCTGGGATAAACCCCACTTGATCATGGTGCATACTTTTAATGTGCTGTTGGATTCTGTTTGCTAGTATTTTATTGAGGACTTTTGCACCTCTGTTCATCAGTCATATTGGCCTGTAGTTTTCTTTCTTTGTGACATCTTTGTCTGGTTTTGGTATCAGGGGGATGATGGCCTCCTAGAATGAGTTTGGGAGTGTTCCTCCCTCTGCTATATTTTGGAAGACTTTGAGAAGGATAGGTGTTAGCTCTTCTCTAAATGTTTGATATAATTCGCCTGTGAGGCCATCTGGTCCTGGGCTGTTGTTTGTTGGAAGGTTTTTAATCACAGTCTCAATGTCAGTGCCTGTGATTGGTCTGTTCATATTTTCTGTTTCTTCCTGGTTCAATCTTGGATGGTTGTGCTTTTCTAAGAATTTGTCCATTTCTTCCAGGTTGTCCATTTTATTGGCATATAGTTGCTTGTAGTGATCTCTCATGATCCTTTGTATTTCTGCAGTGTCAGTTGTTACTCTTCCTTTTTCATTTCTAATTCTGTTGATTTCAGTCTTCTCCCTTTTTTTCTTGATGAGTCTGGCTAATGGTTTACCAATTTTGTTTATCTTCTCAAAGAACTAGCTATTAGCTTTATTGATCTTTACTATTGTTTCCTTCATTTCTTTTTATTTCTGATCTGATCTTTATGATTTCTCTCCATCTGCCTTCTTTGGGATTATTTTGTTCTTCTTTCTCTAATTGCTTTAGGTGTAAGGTTAGGTTGTTTATTTGAGATATCTCTTGTTTCTTGAGGTAGGATTGTATTACTATAAACTTCCCTCTTAGAACTGCTTTTGCTGCATCCCATAGGTTTTGGGTCATGGTGATTTCATTGTAATTTGTTTCTAGGTATTTTTGATCTTTGATCTCTTCAGGATCTCTTGGTTATTTGCTAGCATATTGTTTAGCCTACATGTGTTTGTATTTTTTACAGATTTTTTCCTGTAATTGATATCTAGTCTCATAGCGTTGTGGTTGGAAAAGATACTTGATACGATTTCAATTTTCGTAAATTTACTGAGGGTTGATTTGTTACCCAAAATATGATCTATCCTGGAGAATGTTCCATGAACACTTGAGAAGAAAGTGTATTCTGTTGTTTTTGGATGGAATGTCCTATAAGTATCAATTAAGTCCATCTTGTCTAATGTATCATTTAAAGCTTGTGTTTCCTTATTTATTTTCATTTTGGATGATCTGTCCATCGGTGAAAGTGGGGTGTTAAAGTTCCCTACTATGTTTGTGTTACTGTCAATTTCCCCTTTTATGGCTGTTAGCATTTGCCTTATGTATTGAGGTGCTCCTATGTTGGGTGCATATATATTTACAATTGTTATATCTTCTTCCTGGATGGACCCCTTGATCATTATGTAGTGGCCTTCTTTGTCTCTTGTAATAGTCTTTATTTTAAAGTCTATTTTGTCTAATATGAGAATTGCTACTCCAGCTGTTTTTTGATTTCCTTTTGCACGGAATATCTTTTTCCATCCCATCCCTTTCAGTCTGTATGTGTCCCTAGGTCTGATGTGGGTCTCTTGTAGACAGCATATATATGGGTCTTGTTTTTGTATCCATTCAGCCAGTCTGTGTCTTTTGGTTGGAACATTTAATCCATTTACATTTAAGGTAGTTATCTGTATGTATGTTCCTATTCCCATTTTCTTAATTGTTTTGGGTTTGTTACTGTAGGTCTTTTCCTTCTCTTGTTTTTCCTGCCTAGAGAAGTTCCTTTAACATTTGTTGTAAAGCTGGTTTGGTGGTGCGGATTTCTCTTAGCTGTTGCTTGTCTGTAAAGGTTTTCATTTCTCCATTGAATCTGAATGAGATCCTTGCTGGATAGAGTAATCTTGGTTGTAGGTTTTTCCCTTTCATCACTGTAAATATGTCCTGCCACACCTTTCTGGCTTGCAGAGTTTCTGCTGAAAGATCAGCTGTTAACCTTATGGGGATTCCCTTGTGTATTATTTGTTGTCTTTCCCTTGCTGCTTTTAGTAATTTTTCTTTGTGTTTAATTTTTGGTTGTTTAATTAATATGTGCCTTGGTCTGTTTCTCCTTGGATTTATCCTGTATGGGACTCTGTGGTTCCAGGACTTGACTGACTATTTTCTTTCCCATATTAGGGAAATTTTCAACTATAATCTCTTCAAATATTTTCTCAGTCCCTTTCTTTTCCTCTTCTTCTTCGGGACTCCTATAATTTGAATGTTGTGCATTCAATATTGTCCCAGAAGTCTCTGAGACTGTCCTCAATTCTTTTCATTCTTTGTTCTTTATTCTGCTCTGCGGTAGTTATTTCCACTATTTTATCTTCCAGGTCACTTATCTGTTCTTCTGCCTCAGTTATTCTGCTATTGATTCCTTCTAGAGAATTTTTAATTTCATTTATTGTGTTGTTCATCATTGTTTGCTTGCTCTTTAGTTCTTCTAGGTCCTTGTTAAATTTTTCTTGTATTTTCTCTATTCTGTTTCCAAGATTTTGGATCATCTTTACTATCATTACTCTGAATTCTTTTTCAAGTAGACTGCCTATTTCCTCTTCATTTGTTAGGTCTGGTGGGTTTTTGCCTTGCTCCTTCATCTGCTGTGTGTTTCTCTGTCTTCTCATTTTGCTTAACTTACTGTGTTTGGGGTCTCCTTTGCGCAGGCTGCAGGTTCGTAGTTCCTGTTGTTTTTGGTGTCTGTCCCCAGTGGCTAAGGTTGGTTCAGTGGGTTGTGTAGGCTTCCCAGTGGAGGGGACTGGTGCCTGTGTTCTGGTGGATGAGGCTGGATCTTGTCTTTCTGGTGGGCAGGTCCATGTCTGGTGGTGTGTTTTGGGATGTCTGTGACCTTATTATGATTTTAGGCAGCCTCTCTGCTAATGGGTGGGGTTGTGTTCCTGTCTTGCTCGTTGTTTGGCATAGGGTATGCAGCACTGTTGCTTGCTGTTTGTTGAGTGGAGCTGTGTCTTAGTGTTGAGATGGAGATCTCTGGGAGAGCTTTCGCCGTTTGATATTACGTGGAGCTGGGAGGTCTCTGGTGGACCAATGTCCTGAACTCTGCTCTCCCACCTCCAAGGCGCAGGCCTGACACTCAGCTGGAGCACCAAGCCCCTGCCAGGGACACAGGTCAGAAGAAAAGGGAGAAAAAAGCAAACAAGCAAACAAGAAAGAAAGGAAGGAAGGAAGGAAGGGAGGGAGGGAGAAAGAAAGAAAGAGAAAAGTTATTAAAATAGAAAATTATTAAAAATTGAAAAGTAATAAAATGAAAAAGAGTGAAAGAAGGGAGCAACCAAACCAAAAAACAAATCCACCAATGATAACAAGTGCTAAAAACTATACTAAAAAAAAAAAAAAAAAAGGGAAAGAGGCTTCCCTGGTGGCGCAGTGGTTGAGAGTCCGCCTGCTGATGTGGGGGACGCGGTTCGTGTCCCGGTCCAGGAGGGTCCCACATGCCATGGAGCGGCTGGTCCCATGGGCTGTGGTCGCTGGGCCTATGTGTCCGGAGGCTGTGCTCCACAACGGGAGAGGCCACAGCGGTGAGATGCCTGCATACCACACACACACACAAAAATTCATGTGACTCAAATTTTCTCCACAGATTCTTAAAGTACTGAAAATTTGATGTTTTCCCATTAAATGATGATATACATGTACTAAAGACTTCCTGTATTTTGCCAGACTAAAAAAATGTATGTATGTGTTGTGTATATTTATGTGTAGATTGTGTATGTTTGTGTGTGTATAGTGGATGTGTGTATAGAGTGAGAGAGGGACCAGAGTCAGAGTTGGGGGAGAACTTCCATACTACTAACAAGTTTCTCAGTTTCTTCATGAAGCATTACCGCTCACCCTAGTTCCTACACAGTTCTCTTTACCTGGAGTGGTACTTCGATAAATGTGTGAGTGTGTGCTTTTGTGTTTGTACCCGAATTTTATTCACAAAGGTTCTTTTTCTAAAAGAATAGATTTAAAGGCTCTCTCCTGTGATTATTCTTTGTTAAAGTTATCCTTGATTATCTTGATCATGAAAATTTATTTCTTTGCTACTCAATATTTGATTTTTAAAAACCTAATAAATTAACTTTCTAATAGAAAACCTCAGAAAATGGACAGCGGTTACTGTAGGACACTGCATGCCTTGATCATGTCTCATTTCAGTCCTGATCTCTGTTTTGGGGTTACTGCACAGTTTCTGCAGCACAATGCAGAGACTAGAGGACGAAGGCACTGAGCCCAGGGGCTGTCCAGGCTCCGTGGGGACAATAGAGCCTATAGTAAGGTCAGGAGCACAGGGCAGGTTAGCGTGCTGTGAGAGGTCCCAATCTTGTTTGAACGGAGTTATATGCAGATCACATCACTGTGGCCTGTAGGATTCGTAGGGTTTAGGTAGGTGAATAGGAATGTAAAGGAATTCTGGTGGAAAAGGGTGCTTCTTTCCCCAAATAAAAGAAGGAAGCATTCATTATGAAGATAGTAATGATCAATTGCTTTGCTGCCCAGTACTATGGAGACTGTAACAGAAGTGAAGGAGTGAAATGTGAAACCCAAGGAGTAAGCTGCCTTCCAACCAAAGGACAGGTCTCTAGTTATGCTCTGTGAACTTGGAGATATTTAAGTAGGGCTTGAGAAGGCCCTTTCCTCTTGGGTTAAGCATTGAACCATCTGAATAAATACTACAGAGCAAAAATGAACAAACAGAAAAATCCCTGGAATCTAAGTGAAAGGTTGAGCCTGTCTTAAGTACGATTGTTGATTATATTCTAACAGTGTCTGGAGGAAATGCTGAGAATGTTTAAAGATTCTTCTGTATTTAAAATCTAAGTAATTACATGGATTATTATACTTTATAATGTAAAGTGACAGGAGATTTATGACAACATAATTACAAATTACGGCCACATTAAATAATATGAATAGAAGTAAGACCAGAAGGAAATAAACCACAATGTCAGTATCAGTTTTGTTAGAGTAATGAGACTGAGTCACTTACCCCTTCTTTTACAAACTGCCCATAAATTTTTAAAATTATTTGTATAATGAACACATAAAAAAGAGAATTTACTGCACTAACCAGACCAAAGTGAGAAAGCTTCCAGAAAAGCAGTTGGTAATTCTCATTGTTCTGTGTAACTGGAAACTCCAAGCTGACTGCTACCGTTCAACAATCTTCTGTGGTCTCAAAGAATTTCAAAGTGAGTTGTCATCTTTACTTGTGAGAGTACGTGATATTTTTCACTGGACTTGTTGGATGATAAGTGCACAGGTTGGTTTCTACACCTCCACATAGATGCCATGACGTTAATAGGCAACTGATATCTTTATAAGACCTAGTCTTGGCAGCACTGAGCAAATCTGGCTGCCCGAGAAAGGAGCAATTGTCCCAAA